>NW_027185694.1:8081188-8100079 GCF_028583685.1 Petaurus breviceps papuanus | reverse complement strand
GAAGGAAGGAAGGAAGGAAGAGAAAACAACTCCAAGAATTCCTGAAAAGAAATCTGCAATGGGGTTCTTTACACTTGGGCTATTGATGCAACTGTTGATGGTCAAACTAGAACAGCCAGCTAATGAGGAGACAAGAGTTGTTCCTTCAGACTTCTGAATAGCAGACCAGCATGGTCAGTACTGAGACATGTAAAGTAACCCTAAATGAATAAATGCTGTATCGTTGCTAAATTGTCTTTCTTTGCTATGGATAAATGAATTTCCTCTTTAAAAAAATCTTTGGTAAATTTCCTTGAGGGTAGGGACTGTTTTTTGCTTCTTTTTATGTCCCCCATGCTTCTCATAGTGCCTGACACTATAAATATTTCTTAATTGATTGATTGGAGCCATAACCAATTGCTAATTATAACAGCTAACATTTATATAATACTTTGAAAGCAGTTAGATGACTCAGTGGATAAAGCACTGGACCTGGAATCAGGAAGATTTGAGTCCAGGTCTGAACTGGGACCCTTATTATATAGCTATGTGACCTTGGGAAGCTTGCCTTCATCTACTAGAGAAGGAAATGGCAAACCATCCCAGTATCTTGTCCAAGAAAACCCTGGGGACAGTAGGGTCCAAGGTGGGTCACGGATAGTCAGACTGAACTGAATGACTGAGCAACACGTGTTGTGCTTTAAGGCTTTCAAAGAATTTTCCACACATTCTGATTCCCACACCAACCCTGTGCAGTAATTACTTAATTTTCTTTATAAAAAAAGTGTATATATGAATATATGAATGTAAAATTCTATCTAAAATGTAAATTATTATAATTACATATAAGTTATAAATATACAATTAATATAGTGATAATATATAAAAATTAAATAAAAATAACAATAGGCTAGGAATTGGATCTATGATTTCATTGATATAAGGAATGCCCAGGTGCAGAAACTTTCTTGATCAATGTAAGTCAGAACCTCCACTATTATATTTATTATATAATATAGAATAATTATTATAATATTAGATAATTATTTACAATTATTATTAGTATTAGAGATTTGTCTAGGTATTGTCAAGCTCAAATAGAAAGGAACACAACTAAATGATCCATAAGGGTCCCTGTGGGCCCTTAGATATTGGATATTGGATACATGAGATATAATTTTAAAATAATTTGTGTTATTTTAATTTTATTCATTTTATTTAATATTTCCCAATGACATTTTAATCTGTTTTAGGAACTCTAGGCTTAGTATGTCCCGTGCTACCAAGGGCTGGGCATTTGACACCTCTGACCTAGAGCACTGAGCAGTTATTTGCCCATGGCCATAGTATGTATCAAAGCCTGGCTCTCCCTCTATTGCGCCATTGTGATTCCCACACGGATCATAAATATCTAGCCTTTATAGAGCTCTTTCACGTTTACAAAGTTCTTAACATATTATGTAATTTACTTCAAACATCAATTCTATGGGATCTGTTCTACAGATGTATTTGCAGATGATAAAACTGAGACTCAGAGAATTTACACTGCTAGAAAAATATTTAGAGACAGAATTTAAACCCGTTTCTCTCTTTACTCAAAGTCCAGTGCTGTTTTATACCTTATGGCGCTGACTCTCCATTGTTATCAAGTTTGGCTTTACCTTGTTCAGGGGTAATAATTATCCACTTATTTTTGCCAGAATGGATGTTGTATTAGGTATCAATAAGTGGGCAAAGGATATGTAGACCTTTGCTCACCATTTATTGCTCCTTTATTGCCAGAGAACTTCCCTGGGCAAAATCCTGTTTTAGAAATAACTACAGAATAAATACAGTTATCCCTTCCACATCAAGGGGGCTAGAGTTTTGGTACCTCTGTGATCTGAAGAATTCACATAAAAGTTTTTTGCCCTCCCTTTGTACCAGAGAAGTTTGAATTATTATGGTATTAAATCTAAAATATGTTGACAATATACAATACTATACATATATTTTATGATTTCTGAGTTTCTAAACTTTTTCTGTGTCATCTGTTAGCCTTTGCATGTCATCTGCAACTTCTGCAGAACTCCCCCCAAATTCCCATTTAATTTCTTATGCTGACCCATGATATATCAAAACCACAATGGGGACAGTCGCCATGTGGAAGGGATAACTGTAAAATCACTGGTCAGAATCTAAGAGGTGGAAGGAAGCTTCAGCAGCCAGCTCACCTATCCAGTCTAGTTCCTCCATGTAAATGAGGGAAATAAAAACAGCAACAGCAACAATGAAACCAAAGAACCCCCACAAAAATAAGAATGACAATAGCTAGCATTTATATAACTCTTAAGGTTTCCATAGCACTTTGCAAATAATTATTTCATTTGATCATCACAGCACCCCTGGTAGGAAGGTGCTATAAGTATCCTAATTTTACAGATAAAGAAGCAGAGGCAGGCAGAGGTTAAGTGACTTGAACAGAGTCACACAGTCACCAAGTGTTAGTGACTGGCTTTTGAATCTAGATCTTTCTGCCTTCAGGACCAATGCTCTGTCCACTGAGCCACTAACCTTCAATGCACTGACTCCTGGTTAAAAATCCTGGTATGGTCCCTTCCCAAGAGTCCTCCTCAATGGACAAGGCTAATAAAGTTCAACTTTGGTGTCATTTACTTAATTAGACATTGGAAGAAGTCTCTGAAGGAGGCTACATATCATTAGACTGCCTCCTTTGGGCAGGACTAGGTCCTAGTTACTTCTTGGGACTATTTGTGTATCTTAGCTCTAATTCACTCCCTCCCCCCCCACACCCCCCAAGGAGCCCTTTGCACAGAGTGGGGATGTGTCTGGATGCCAATGGTCTGCCATTTGCTACCATTCAGACAATTCTTATTTCATTAGATCCTTGCAGTTTCTTTGGTCTGCCTTGATCATGGCTGCCCCAGAGTGCCGTATTCCTTATCCTCTTTCTCCTACCAATTAAGCTCAAAGATAAGCAAAAGAGGTTAATGTGAGATTCAGAGGGACCCCTCACAATATTAAAGAAAAAGATTCTAATATTAGGTAGTTTTAGTGCTATTGGGCATTCAGTTAAAGAGCCTCAAGTGTTTAATTTAGATTATTCCATAGGACAGGTATTGTTTGTTAATTAGTTAATTAAATAACAAATGATTATTGAAAACATGCATCAGGATTAAACACTCTGAAAGAGATAAAGATATCTCCAAGGCAATTAGCTCACTGTAATTTTAATGATAAATGTGTAATTAGACTCTTATTTTAAATAGATTATGTGGAGTGGTATTCACAAGCATTAAACTGGCATGTAACAAGATATTTACTTATATAACAAGCAAAATATAATTTTAATTCTTATTAAGCATCAGCTAGTGTGCACTTAATTGATACCTAATTTGCTAAAAGCAAAATTCCTTACAAGTATTATGTACTTATGAGAAGAATATAATCCATTAAAAGCTTATATAACTAAATTAATTACATTGCAATTTGATTTCTCTCCAAGCATGCTTACTTCACTTCCAAGACAATTAACATGGAATATAAAGACTTTCAATGCAGTATAACTTACAGCCAACATTTATACATTTATGTGCCTAACCCTTAGTTGATTGCTACTGAATCACATAGCAAAAAAGTCTTTTCTCCCCTTTTAGTGCCCACTAAATAAGGAATAGATTAATTTATATCAGGGTCAGAAAAATAAAAATAACACACACATACATATATGTGTGTATATGTAAAAGTTATATATACAGAGCATTCCAGAAGTCTTAGTAAAGTTTTAAGCTATCAAAGATTTTGGGGACATCCTATGTGTGTGTGTATGTGTATATATTTACACATATATCATTATATATATATATAGACCATACTGCCTATCTTAGAGTTGTAATCTGGAAACCTTAAAAAGCTCTAAAATGTGTGTATACATATACATAAAAAGCACATTCGGAGGTTATTATATATAATAAGGCTATTGTAAGGTATTTTACATATATGAGGTTTTTAATACACTTATGTTTTTATACATACATATGTGTGTGTTCTTTAAAGTTTACAGAGTATGATAATCCTGTGAAGCAGCTAGTACAAGTATTTTGTCAACAACTTTATGAGTAAAGAAACTGAGGTTCAGAAAGTTTGAAGCACTTATCTAGGATCACATGGCTAGCTAGTAAGTATCTGAGATGAGCTCTGAACCCAGGTCTTCCTGATTCTAGTTGTAGCATCCTACCCACCTTGCCATGTTAACTCTGTCCACTGCCAAGGGTAGGGAGGGACCCTGCAGCTTCAAGGCCACATGTGACCTTCTAGGTCCTCAAGTCCCTAGAGAGTCACATGTGACCTCGAGGCCTCAGGTTCCCCTCCCTGGACAACATGTTAAGACACCCAGCCTTCTCTATTCTACTTGGCACCCTCCCAATGAATTATAGTTGTGTATAACTACCATGGAGTGCAAATTAACTGGGATAAAGTAAAGCAATTAAATTTGTTGATAAACCTTACAACTAGTATCCTTTTGCTATTATCACTTATTTTTATAAGACCTGACATTAAGTTCAGAAGATTTTGAGAAATTTTTTAATTCTTTATCATGTAACCACATTTTTATTGCATTGTGATGCCATTTTCTCCAGTTGTCACAAATGCATATTCTCCATTTGTCCAAGTCTAGACTTGATTATACAAGATATATATATATATATATGTGTGTGTGTGTGTGTGTGTGTACATATATATACACATATATATGTATATACACACATACATATACATATATACACATATTTATATATAAAACATATATAAACTTATATGGTTATAATAGATAGACTTATAGATGTTATAATGTACATTATTTAATGGACCTTAAATCAGACAAGTTTCAAGAATGATGAAGCATGTTTATTTCCATTTCTTGAATTAATTCTTAATGTTCATGATGTGTTTCACAGTACAAGTTTGCATTGCTCTACTTCATCTCCTTTTGGGAATTTCTATAATTCTGGAATAATTCTGATTCTCAGTATAACAATATAGCTCAATTAATTCATCTTTACTTCAATGAGGACAAAACTTCTAGGCCCATTGGAAGTCAAAAACAAAGACCAAAAACATTGGTAGATGTTTTACCAAATAATGAAAGTACCCAGCTCAGCTGATCATGTAGACTTATTTACCTAGAGTTCTTGTGACAATGTTTTTTCACATATTCTTGAATAAAATATTAAGTTTCATCAGTAAAAACATTTACCTTTTTTCTATTTTCAGTAATATTCTTTGTATTATCCCATCCATGGTAAGCATTTTTTTTCTTCATAGTATGCTTTCTGCTAATCTTCCTGTGAAATAAAGGAGGAAGAAAGAAACATAAAAAGAGAATGATTAATGTTATCCCTTCAGTGATCTCTGTGGTGAATTGGATGAGATGCTAACCAAATTAATTTCAAACAACAAACACATGTGAAACACATATTAAGAGCAAGGTATGAGTTTGCCTCTAGGGATACACAGGCAAGCAATTTGTGATTGCAATTGCATTGTTCCTGTCCCCAGTGAGGTTATAATCTTTTAGAACAGAATCTACTAAAACATTTGCACAAATGAGTATAATACAAAGTTGAACAAGGTAAGTAGAAAGACACAGACAAAATACTCTACAAAAACTTAAAATGAAGATTTGCAGTAGGAGTAATCAGAGAAGATAAAAGTTGTAAAGTATATTAGGTTTGATGTGAATTTTTTGAAACTCCCTATAGACTAGAACCATGTAAAAGTGAATTAGAAGACCTGGAGAGGCATTGGGCTTAATTTGTTTAATTTATCAATGCTGGAAAGAGTGGATAAAACCATTAAGTAGAAGATACCCCTTAGGGGCTATTGCAATAATCAAGGGGAGGAATAATGAGATTGAACTAGGGTGATCTAGGAAGACCTTTCTTATGAAGGAGACAATACATAATATGGTAGCTGTTGACAGCCCTAAATATGAAGAGTGAAGCCAACAGAGGTGCCTATCCTTTCCTAAAGAGATTGTCCCAAGTTTTTTAATGGTTAAAATTGATTGAAGGATCTTTTACCTATTGTTGAAATTGAACATGAAGTAATATAAACTACTGAAATATCTAATAGCTTAATAAGATTAACTTTAAATGGGTTTTTATTAGAATGGGCTGGTGATGTTACATGAATAAATGCTTGAGAAGAGAGTGCCAGCCATAAGTCATTATTGCATGGTTCTCCACATGCCTATGAAGAAAAATGCTCTCTGGCTCTCTGTCTCTCTTTGTCTCTCTCTCTCCCTCTTCCTCTCTTTCTCCCTTCCCCCATGCATGTGTGTGTAGGTGTGTGTGTCTTAGAATGAATTTCCCTATCTAACCCAGGGTGGAATTGCAGGAGAAACTCATAGACCCAATCCCCTTGGTTTGTCCCTCCTCGGGCTGCCTAGTTTCAGGGGCTCACTATATTTCTGCTGCACTTACTGAGGACATCCAATCAGTTTAGCTGACTGTTACTCGGAACTTCAGAGCTGAAATGATACATCACCCTCAATGTCCCCAATAGAAAGGACCATACGTGTTTGCCTCCATGACTGACTGTTTCTCTTTGTGTCAATAGGATTTAATTTCTGTTTTGTGACTGAGGTTGTAGACTTTATTTGCAGGAAGATACTCCTTCCTCTTCCTCCTCCCCAACAACGAAAACTTACTAGCTGGCTAATGCCTGAAATTTGCACTGAGAAATACATTCCTTTTGCTCGAGGCTACTAGTAGACTCCAGGTACCCCTGGGAGAAGCAACACAATCAGTTATTTATACATTAGTATAATACGCATTCATTTGTCAGACTCTCTTGAAAACAGGTTTTAGAGAAAGGGAAGGACAGGGAGAATATGACAACAGACATTTGAGGGAAAAGTAGTACCGCCACCACCACCCCAAAAAAGGAGGAAGGAATACAGAAAAGAGATATTGCAGACACCGACAATCTTCTTGCTTCATAATTTTGTTGGACTGGCTCTATGTGGCAAGAAGAAGGGGCATTTAAGCAGCTGTGCCCCTCTGCTTTCTCTCATTTCCAAAGATAGTCTTTGTCTTTATGATGCCTACTATTACAGGTTCAAAACATGTCAGTGCTTCTGTGATCTGCCCTTCTCACCCAAATAGCTACTTGTCGTTGTTCCTTCTCTTTACAATTATCCCCTTCACTCTGCACACCTCTTTTACTCACCTCTTTGGGTTCATCATCTTCATGGAATACAATGAGTCTACTTGATTGTTGGTGCATTTCTGAAGGTCCTATTGACCAATTCTCCTAACTATGAAAGGTTCCTCTTGAAGAAATGGCTGAGAAGACTCTTGAAACCATTTTGGGTTTCAGTCAGGGCTGCTGAAGAAGATGTGTTCTTGTCCCAGGCAAGACAAATATGGATTGATGAATAATAGGGACTAATTATACTGAAAATGCCTGAGCACACCAATGGTACATTCTGAAAGGAATTTTAAGAAAGAGGGCACTCCTACATGGTAAAGTAGGAAAACGCCTGGATTTGGTGTCAAACAACCTAGGTTCAAATACAAGCACTGCCATGTACCACTTGTGTGACCTTACACAAGCTTCTTTTCACATCTGGGACTCAATTTCCTCATCTGCAAAATGAGGGGATCGGAGTATAGAGTCTCTAAGAACCATTCCAGCTCTAACACTGTGTTCCTATTTGGCACATCCTAGGCTCAGCTCTGCCATATGTGAATGTGCTTTGCGGCCTTGGGCAATTAAGATGACCTTGATTTCATCATTTGATGTAATATTTCCTCCCTCTATCACAAGAAGAATCTATTGACACTTTACGGAAGAGATTCTTTAATTACTCTGGGTGGCTAAAATAGACACTACAAGATAGAATATGAATTAATGTGTGCAAAACACCTTGATGTCCTTTGAAATAAGGTACTCTTCAAACAAATTATTGTCAATGTTCAAATGAGTGCTTGATTATTACCGTGAAGGGGGACTTATAAGTGGAGAGAAATTGAAACCCAGGGAATTGTTGACAAACTTCTTTCGTTCATTTCAACAGTCTTTCTGATTCACACTGTGAAAGTCAGAGTACATCCATTCCTTATGAGACTGTTCTATTTGGTAAACATCTGGTTCCATATTTCTCAGTATTTGGATAATAATAACAATATTGGCTACCACTTACAGAATAATTAAAGGTTTGCAAAGTGCTTTAATCATCTTTTATCATCTCATGAGATCCTCACAACAATCTTGGGAGGTGGGTGCTATTATTAGCCTCATTTTACAGATGAAAAAACTGAAGCAGCTGGAGATTAAGTGATTTGGTCAGGGTCACACAGCTAGTGTAGATCTAAAAGTTTGGTTGAAGAGGCAAATAGACTAGGCAATACGTAAATTCACATTTTTTATTCCCTTAAAGCTAGCAAGGAGCAAAAACCTAAGTTCTCACTGTCTGATAAAAGAATGACAAAATTTTCATATGTTTTAGGATGATCCCAGGATGTCTGTGTCCCTCAGATTTATGGTCTCCATATGTGTTTAACTATGCCATGATAAAGGAAGTTCCTTAGTTGCATAAATTGCAAATACAAATTCAGGGGAGTTGACAAAGTAGTGTCAATTGGAAATTGCTATTCCCTGCCTAGCATATATCTCTGGGATACCAAGATAAAAAACAGTCCCACCACTCTGGTTGCAGGAATCCTGTCACAAACAGGTCTTTGAAGTTGCTGACACAGGAAAAGGCATTTTTAGAGTGAAGCTAAGCATGTATTAGTTCAGGTTTTGGCTCTTATTGGGGGGGTTCAAATCATCTGAAATGATTGTCACTAGTAAGGGTCTGAGGCAGGGCATGATATGAACTCTGGTCTTTCAGATTCTAAGCCTTGCACAAACTAAATGCCTCTCACAACTTTTGTTTTTAAAAATATTTTTTGCATAAGTTTCATACAAGATACCTTTGATTTAGGATCATAGTTATTACTTAATTGAAGCAACTCCCATTTCTAACCTTTTCAAACTTCATTTTAATTTTATGACAGATCAAATCCTTGTTTATATTGGGGTTGGAGGAAGAGAGAGGGATGTTGTTGGGTTTGGGGACTAGACATGATTTTATTGTCAAGAATTCCAAATGAGGAAACTCTCTACCAAAGCAGTTTGAAACTTCCTCCCCAATTTCTAGTCTTAGATTCCTGGGGGGACACTGAATACCTAATTGATTTGTCCATGTTCACACAATCAGTGTGTTTCAGAAGCAGGAGTTGTGAGAGATGTTTCTGGGCAGATGCTAGAGTAGGTCAGGAAATTCCAAGCTCTCAAGATTTTCCCCCACAAAAAAGATAAAATAGCACCTTAGGGTGAACAAAGTGGGGGCAAAAATAAATAAGAATAGGGATACAACCTGGGTCTTCCTGGGACAATTTGAGAAGATCAGAAGAAAAATCCCAGAATGAGGTTTGCTCCCTGTGAAGAGTAAACACCTCCAGGCTTTAACTATAAGTAGCAAGTCCTGGGGTTGACTGGTTTGGGAGGTTTCCTCGGCCTCAGCCACAGCAACTTTTACCACTGGAATAGATTGACATC
Source organism: Petaurus breviceps papuanus (assembly GCF_028583685.1). Taxonomy (NCBI): domain Eukaryota; kingdom Metazoa; phylum Chordata; class Mammalia; order Diprotodontia; family Petauridae; genus Petaurus; species Petaurus breviceps. Next base: position 8,090,488 of record NW_027185694.1, on the reverse strand, counting down.
TGGGCCCAAAAAGATCAAGGGAACCTCTGCTTACAAGAAACACCAGACCCAGCTATGTTTGGAAGAGTGGTGGGGGCAAGAAGGAACCAACACAGGCCTGGTGAGTGCAAAAGCTTTGGTGCAGAAAGCCCTGGCTGTGGGCACTTACAGAAGATTAGAGGTTTGGCTTTGGTTCCAGGCTAGAGGAGAAAATTGAAGACTGGGGCAAGAGGCACCATCTCCCATACCCCAAGGCTTAGAAGTGATTACAAAAATTAAACTGTCTTCACAAAAAAAATGCACAGGCAAGAGAGAAAGAATCCAACCATAGAAAACTACTATGGGAATAGAGAAGACCAGGGTTCATCTTCAGAGAAGGATATTGAAGTAAAGAAACCCCAAAAGAATAATGTCAAATGGTCACCTGCCCAAAAATAATTCATAGAAGATCTTAAAAAGGACTTTAAAAATCAAATGACAGAGATGGAGGAAAAAAATTTTTTAAAAAAAGGAATACTGGGGTGGCCAGGTAGCACAGCGAGTAAGAGCACCAGCTCCAGTGTCGGGATGACCTGGGGATTGAATCCCGGGCTCAGACACTTAGCACCCGCCCAGAAACACTTGGCTGTGTAACCCTGAGCAAGTTACTTAACCCCAATTGCTTTAAAAAAAGGAATAATCCAAGAAAAACAAGATTATGAAAGGAAAGTCAATCAATTAGAAAAGGAGACCCAGAATCTTAAGGAAGAAAAGGACACCTTGAAAATTAGAATTGGGCAAGGTGAATTCAGCAAAATTATAAGATATCAAGAAATGATTAAACAAAATATGAATAATGAAAAAATAGAATAGAAAGTAAAACATCTTATAGGAAAAACAATAAATTTGGAGAATAGATCAAGAAAAGAAAAAATAAAAATAATTGGACTAACTGAAAGTTATGATCAAAAGTAGAATCTTGGCACAATAATACAAGAAATAATTAAAGAAAGTTGTCCTGAAGCATTAGAACAAGGGAGTGGGGGGTTGAGGGGAGTAGAAATTGAAAAAAAATCTTTAATCACCACTTTAAAAATATGCTATGAGGAAAATTCATAGGAACATCATAGTCAAATTCTGAAACCCCCAGCTCAACTATAAAATATTAAAAGCATCAATATTAAAACAATTTAAATTTGATGATGTCACAATTAGAATCACACAAAACCTAGCAGTGGAGACATTAAGGGACCACAGACAACAACTATATGTTGAAGAGCAAAAGAACTCTGGCTCAAAACATCATACCCTGCAAAGTTAAGCATTATCCTGAAGGAAAAATAATGGACATTTGATCAACTGTCAGACTTTGTTAAAAACAAAAATGACACAACAAACCAAACCTGAACTTAATAGAAGATTTGACATACAAGAGCCAGGAGAAATATAAGGTACATACCAAGGACTCATAAGGATTAAGGGATTCATAAGGACAGACTATTAATTTTTGTATATATAAAACATATGTCTAAGATTCTTATTAATAATTGGGTAGCTCATAAGAAAGATTGGGGTAAACCTGAGTATGATATGAATTTAAAAAGTAAAACACTTTGGAAACAACTAAAAAGAGTAATTATTTAATTCAAATGAGGTGCAAGAGGTAGAATGGACACAGATGAATTAGATGGGGGAAGAGGGCTGGTAGTTCTGGTAACCTACTTTCATTGGGAAGGGGTTTAAGAGGAAACAATATATAAATTTTTAGAAAAGTACAAAAGTCTTCTAAATTCAGAAGAAATAAAATGGTAGGGTCATAGGGAGGGAGGAGAGGAAAAGGAAGGGATCTGTAGAGGGAAGGGTGAGGGAATAGGTAAAAGAGAGGTTTAGAAGGGTCTTTAGATTTGTGTGAATGGAAGAATAGGGGAGGGATCCTTGGAGAGGGGTCGGCAAGTAGAGGACGCAGGAGGGATAGGAAACAAGATATGTACAAACATAAAAACAAAGATCAGGAGTAGAATTTGTTTGGGAAAATATATGTATATATGTGTGTGTGTGTGTGTGTGTGTGTGTGTGTGTGTGTGTGTATAAATGTGTATGTAGACATCTATAACTATAGAGAAACATAGCCAAACTTAATTGTAGCTTGGGTGGGGGGTGAGGAGAGGGATAAAAAGAACAAAGTAATAAAGTGCACAGCAGAGAACAAAAGAAAACTCACAAGGAAACAAAGAAAAGATGGACAGTTCTTATTTATGGACAGTGTATGATTTATCATACCAGCTTTCTTAAATGAAAATTTATTGTTACATATTTTGAACCCTCTTATGGTCTGATATGCACATGACATGTTTTTTCCCCTTTCTTACTTTGTATTTAAGTTCCAATATTTAAGTTTATGATATGTTTTTGTTTCTTTTCTCTATTCTGTATTTGTGTTCTAGACTTTGAGTCTAATTTTTTTTTTAAAAAGCAGTACTTGAAGCCAGGCCTTTCTAATTCTGAGGTAGGTTTCCTATCCACTATATCATTTCTACATCTGTTGGAGGTTTATTTAAAAAAATTTTTTTGTTTGAGAATTTTTATCTACCGTGTTTTTATCATATTTGATAAAGTAGAAAATCTTTGAATTTCTTTGTGGCACATTTAATCCATATTCCCCTATTATGTCCAGGATTAAATCTAAAATCCTTTGCTTTAAACTCATTATTCTCCTCCCCCCCCCCCAATTCTTCTCTCTTCCTAACTTTCTTATTACTAGGAAAGGAATACCAATCCTCCCAGTCACTTAGGCTCGTACCCTAAATGTCATCCTCAATTCCTCACTCTCATCCCTCATATGGAATCGGTTTTCAAATCCTGTCAGTTCTACCTTTACTACATCTCTTGTCTATGCCTCCTTCTCTTCTCTGACATTGCCACCTCCATGACATGTGCTCCCATTGTGCCACCTCTGGACTATTGCAATAACACCTTCTGGTCGATCTCCTTGTCCCAAGTCTCTGTCCCCACTCCTATTTTCCCTTCATTCTGTTGTCAATGTTATCTTTCTAAAGCACAAGAGTGACCATGTCATTCAGTAAACTTCAGTGGCTCCCTATCACCTCCAGAATCAACTATAAAATTCCACGTTTGGTGTATTCCACATTTTGTTCATAACCTTATCCCCTCTTATCCTTTCAGTCCTCTGTTTCTTTATTGACCCCATATGCTGAGATCCAATGTCACTCACTGGTCTTAGCTGTAGCACACAAAAGACTCTCCATCTCCCAACTCTGGGCATTTTTAGTGACTGTCTCCCCATGCCTGGAATTCTCTACCTCATCATCTCTCTGTCCTCCTCCCTAACTTCCTTCAAATCCTTCTATAAGAAGTCTTCCATGGTACTCCATGATCCCCATCATGCTAGTCCCCCAAAGTGCCTTCCATCTGTTGATTATCTAAAATTTATCTTGACTGTCTGTTGCTGGTACAGAGCTGTGTGCATGCTGTTTTCTCTATTAGACTGAGAGCTCTTTGAGATAAGGTAACTTTTTTTTTTCTTTCTTTGTTTCCCCAGTGCTTAGCAAGGTGCTTGACACATAGTAGGTACATAATAAATACTTGTTGACTGACTTTCAAAATACAGATTTATAGAAGAAATATGTAGGTAGACCCAGATATTCCCCCACTTAGAAAACATTTTTGGTGTGTGTCACAAATCTTTTAAATAGAAAGCTAAATTTTTCTACATAAACAGTAAAACAAGATGAAGACATGGTCCATTAAACAAACAGCGATGATAGACTTTAATATTTCACAATATTGCTGCTTGCTTAATGAGATGCGTGTGACAAAAAAATCTTTAGTTACTACCTAATTATTTCCATTAACTGATCAAATCTGGGCTTTTTCATGATGTTGATTATGAACAGTAAAAGTAAATCAAGTGATACTAATAATAATTTTCAATTAAAAAACACAAGCCAGACAATGAGCTGTTATCCTCACTTCAGTTGTTTGAGAATATATGCTTGTATTTCATTAACTCTGGGGCTAGTTGGATGTATGCAGATGAATTTACTATTAAACCTCCAGAAATGGTTATTGCAAGGCCAAAAAAACCCCAAACCCTAAAATATTTCATATTCACCCAATTCTAATCATATTCTCTGTTTTGCTACTTTCCTCATCTTTTTACTATTGACTATGTAAGGCAGGAATTGGCAAACCATATGTTGAGGGTCAAATACAGCCTGCTGTCTGTTGTGTAGGGCCCTATTTTTAAAATAAATATATTCTTTTTTAAAAGCTAATTTGAGATTTGAGGCTATGCAAAAACATATGGTGGGACAGATTTATTACATGGGCTATAGTTTGCCAACCCTTGATGTAGGATTTTGGTAGGTAGAGGAGGAAGGTCTGGAGCCGTTTCCTTAATAATAATATGGTGAGGCTGATTCAGATCTTCCACATCTTGGAGTATATGTAATGCTATTCTGGATAGAGCAAAGAGAGAAAAAGCAGTGTGTACCACATGGAGGATAGAGAAGTGTGAGGTAGCCACGACGTTCAATGTTCTACTCACCTACCTTCAACAAATTCCCATCACCTAGTTCTTTGACTAAACTAATTTCCTAAGAGTTAAGTAAATTCCTATTCCCTCTTAGTCTTTTAATTCCATCAATAGTGAATCCCTGATTACATGATTTCAGATATCTATAAAAATGCACTAAATATTGGTACTAACCAAGATGAGTTAAATATCTTAATGTAAGAAACTAAATTTTACTAATTTTTAAAATTAATTTAAAATTTAATTTTAAATTAAATTAAATTTAAATTTAAAAAAATTTAAAATTAATTTAATTATTTAAAAAATAAAATAAATAAAATTTTAAAATTAATAAAATTAAACTAATTTCACAGGTAGCACGGAGACTTAGTGAGATGCTATTTAAGACAGATTACATCTTCTGGCCCTCACTGAACCCTGGTTCCTCTTGGATGACAGTGTAAACCTGGCCATCCTTTCTAGTATTGATTTCCTTTTCTCTCATACTTCCCAAATCAGTGATCCCAATGGGAGAGTTGAAAAACCCCTTTCTCCTCATTGCCATGTCCAGACTCTCTCTTTATTGCCAGCATGCATTTAATCTTTCCTTTGATGTTCAATTTATTCAAATTTATCACTCAATTCATATCATGGTGGTGCTTATGTAGCAGTCCTAAGGATTTCCTCCCTCCATTTTCTGAGAATTCAGCACATGGCTGAATTTGTCTCTTTCCCAACTCCGACCCTTGTCCTAGAGAATTTCAACATGCATGACATGTTGAAATGTTGATAATTCCTCAAAGAACCTTCAAGTTCTTTGAGCTACTCAGCTGCCATGACTTCATCACTTTCCTTCAGCTATACACAGGCATGGTTATACTCTTAATCTTTCCATTATCCACAGGTGTTCCCATTTCATGACCATGACCTCTGAAATTCCTTGATCCGATCAAAAACTCCCATTTTTCTATCTCTCCGTGTCTTGCTTACTTCTCCAACTTTTCTTCATTCTCAATATGGCTTTCAATCTCTCAAACCCCTCCAACTCTCAGTACTTTTTTGAGCTACAAAGCCACAGGGTTAAATCTTTGTTCTGGTTACATTCTCTTCCCTTCCCAAATTTGACCTCTTAGTGAATCATTTCAACCTGATATCTCTGAGATCTTTTGCTCCTATATCCCATTTCTACTCAAACCTTGGTAAACCCAACCCTAGCACTTTCAACATCTGCCTCCTCTGTCTTCCTCCTATGCTGTTGAAGCAAACTTGAGGAAATCATGAAACCATGATGACTGGGTGTACTATAAATTTGTTATCTGATCCTATTTTGGGACCTCATTGCATCAAAGAACTTTTATGCCTAATTGATTCTTTTGCCCTCTTACAAAAGCAACTATTCCAAACTTTCTTAAAACCTTCTAGTCCTCTTAGCTAAGGACTTCATTACCTTTTTAACTGAGAAAATCAATGTCATGGGGTGGCCAGGTGGCTCAGGAAGTAAGAGCACCGGCTCCAGTGTCGGGATGACCTGGATCAAATTTGGGCTCAGATACTCAGCACCACACCCACAAATAACTGGCCGTGTAACCTTGAGCAAGTTACTTAACCCTGATTGCTTTAAAAAAAATCAATGTCATTCACCTCACTTTATTCCCCTTCTTCTCAGTTCATAACCCCTTAACACAATCTCTGGGGATAACATTTCTCTGATGAAGAGGTGAACCTTCACCTCATAAAATGTCAACACCTTTACATGTACTTTTTAAGTTTTAAATAAGTTTTTAAATTAATATTTTGATTGTAGTTATCCCAAGAATCCTTCCCTTTCCCCTTTTCCAAAGTCATCTCAAATAACAAACAATATTTTCAGAGAAGAAAACAAAGATTAATGTAACTGATCAATACATAGAAAAAAAATACAAAAACATGTGGGATGTGTAACATCTGTGGACATTCCACCTTCACAAAAGGGAGGGTTGAGAGTGTGTTCTCATATTTCTTAATTTGAGTCCTATTTGATCTTAACAATTTTGTTACATTTACTTTTGATTTCTTGTTGTGTCATTGTTCTTTACATATATATTCTTGAGTTACTATCTATATTGTTTCCTTGGCTCTTCTTACTTCACTCTGCATCAGTTCATATAGATTTTTCTATGCTTTTCTGAATTCATCATGTGCATCATTTCTTACAGCATAGTAACATTCCATTATATTCATGTACCATAGCAACTTTGGAATATACAAAATTGATGGGCACCTCTCCCCCCCCCCAATTCTTAGCTATCACAAAAGGTGCTGCTATAAATATTTGGAGTATGTGGAGACTTTATTGTTATCAATAGTTTCCTTGGGGCATAAACACAGTAATTGAGTCCCTGGTTCAAAGAGTATAAATATTTAGTTATATTATTTGTTTAATTCCAAACTGATTTCAAAATGTCTGTACTATTTCACAGTTCCATCAAGAAAGTATTAGTGTGCTTATCCTTCCACAACCCCTCCAACATTGATTATTTTCATTTTGGGGGTCATTTTTGTCCATTTGCAGACTGCAAGGTGAAACTTCTAGGTTGTTTTGTTTTGCATTTCTATTATTATTATTGATTTGTAGCATTATTTCATGTGCTTATGAATAGTTTGCAATCCTTCTGTGGAAGATTCATATTCATATTCCATGCACTCTTGATCTCAGAACTTCCCATTTTCTCTATTTTCCCCACTATTTTCTTCCTGATGTATCCATTCTCTAATCTCTTCCCTTCTACTGGTTACTTCCCTGTTGCTTACAGAAGTACTCATGTCTCCTTATAAAGTCCTTGCTGAATCACACAATCCCTGCTAACTGTTGTACTATAATTTCTCAGCTGAGTTCCTTGAGAAGAGCTGTCTAGAGTAATTATCTCTGCTTCCTTTCTTCCTACTCTCTTCTATTCTCTTTCTGTGCAATATGACTTTTGATTTCATCACTCAACTAAAACTGCTCTATATAACATCCCCAGTGATCTCTTAATTGCCAACTCTAATAACATTTCCCCCCAATCCTAATGCTTCTTGACCTTTATGAAGCATTTGATAGCAGTGACCACCCTCTCCTAATGGAAAATTTCTCTTCTATGGGTGTTTATGTTTAAGTTCTCTCTTAGTTCTCCTCCTGTCTCCTCCAGTTCTTCTCAATTCCCTTTGCTGGATCCTTACTTGTATAAAGCTCACTAATGCTGAATGTACATCAAATCTCTGTCTTTGGATTTTTTTATTCTCTCTATCTTAGTGACTTTAGCAGCTTTCATGAGTTTGGATGTCATTTCTATACAGATGAATCCTAAATATATAGCTTTAACTCATCTCCCTTCTGAGGTCCAGTATCTCTCCTCAACTATAGTCTTTCATTACCTACTGGTAATTTCAAACAAGTTGCCCTGGAGATATCGTAAATGGAACATGCCCCCAACATGTTTTATTATTTTTCCCTGATATATTTATCATTTGAAATTATTTATTTCAAATATATTCAAATATTATTTGAAATATATTTATTATCTGAAATATTTATTATTTCCCTGATCCTTACTAACAAGCAAAAACTCGTTCCTGAAGAAGAAGTGAGGGGGCAAATGACAATTCTGTTATAGAATCTATGAAAGCAAGGAGGAAGATTTGCATTTCTCTAAGTTTGGGGACATCAAGTTTTCCAGGGTTCATCTAAGCTGTACCCAATGGGCTAAATTTCTACAGGGTAAGTCAGGAAAATAAAAATGAAAAACTCTTAAGAAAGAAATTGTAATGAAGATGATAAAGGTGAGTGAGTTCCCAAAAGAGATTGATGTGACTACAACACAATTCAGATTTTAAAGACAGAAGATAAAAGTTAAGGAAGAGAACTGAAGATACCTAGAAAAAAAAGTAATCTAAATCTATGAGAATGAAATTAGAAATGGTAAAGATCATGATGATCTCTAGCTGCCAGCGAATGCTATGGTTAGGAAAAAGGGTAGTTTTTTTTAAACTTCATTGGAGGCTAGAAGATAAGCTAAGAAGCAACAGGACTGCTACCCAGAGTATATATAGGGTGATAATAATGAAAAACAGACTATTCTACTCTTTCTGGGGAGATTTATCTTTTAAGGAGAAGGCTGAGGGAGGACATGATAAATGTCTTTGGGTATTGGAGGGTGCATCACGTGGAAAAGGAATTAGAATTATTCTACTTGGCCCCAGAGGGCAAAAGTAGGATCAATGTGTAGACTTAACAGAGAGGGTAGATTTAGTCTTGATGAAAGATATGTGTATTGGGGTTGGGGAGAGACTTCCTGATGACTAAAGCTTTTCCAAAGTGGAGGTAGTAGGTTTCCCATCACTAGAGATTTTCAAATGGAACCTGGACAAACACTTGCTGTGTATATTGTAGAGAAGATTCTTGTTTAGGCATGGGTTGGAATAGATGGACACTGAGGTCCCTTCCAAATCTGAGATTAGGGGATTCTATGAGAAAGAAATAAAACCATTTGGGTCATAAGGGGAAGTAAGAGGGAGATTCAAGGGCAATGTGTTCTCAAAAGTTGGAGGATGGTAAATAAGGTGGAAAAGGGAAAGGAAAAACTTTTTCTCTTCCTTGGATTATTGGCTTGAAAAAAAGAGTTGTCCTGTTGGCAGTGCTGAAGAGAGAGAAAAAATATTTAGTCCATACCTCATCAGTCAGGGTTTTTCTCTGCTATTCTCTAAGTTCCACCTAAGAAGACTGTGGATATCTATCTATCTATCTATCTATCTATCTATCTATCTATCTATCTATCTATCTATCTATCTAT
>NW_027185694.1:8069207-8081178 GCF_028583685.1 Petaurus breviceps papuanus | reverse complement strand
TATCTATCTATCTATCTATCTATCTATCTATCTATCTATCTATCTATATTATGCAGTATATACTACCACGTAGAATAATAATTGTAGTACATATTATGTTCAGGATTATAATCTAATGCCGAAGTTGAAAACTGGAAACATTATGGGAAACTTTATCACTTCTAACTTAAGGATTCCCTTTAAAATATTTAAAAATATTTCAGGATGTCTGAAAGATTAACAAAACTGTGACCTTAATATATGTTTGATCCTCCTAGCTTAAACTTATTGTGATTGATGCCAAAAGAAAGATGTAGGTGGTCTCGGGTAATAAGAGAACTTTGAGGTTAATGTTGTGAATTAATCATCATAAGTCTTTACTCATTTAATGACTTTTTTTTTCCAATTCAGATGTATACCATAGTCACAATAACGTAAATACTCCATTTAAAGGGTTTCTATTAGATAATAGGGAATCATAGATTTAGAGATGGAAGCTACCTTGGAGATCATTAAATCTGAACTCTTCATTTTACGGATGAGGAAACTGATTCCACAAGAGGTTAAATAACTTGCCCAACATCAAATAGTAAGAGTATAGATGCAGTATTTGAACCTAGGTCTTCCTCCTTACTAGTCTAGCACTACATCCACTACATCATCTTATGTCTCATAATGGCCCAAAGATCTACCTTTATTGGCAAATCCTCATCCAGTCTTGAACAAGGAGTACTGTTTTCCCCAGACCTGGTCACCATGGTCCTGGGCATCTCTTGTCTTACATTCTTGATCACCATAGGTTATGTAAGTAGAACACAAGATCAGGAGAATCATAATAAGCTGGAAATACTTTCAGGATGAGACTAAGGGTATAGTATATATATATATATATATATATATATATATATATATATATATATATATATATATTGTCCAAAGACTTGACTAGCTAAATTTGAGATTATCATCAACAGCTTGTTTGCAAGGTAGTAATATTTATTTTGGCAATGGCAACTTGCAAAGAGCTTTCTACCAAGATACAGAAGGGTTGTGATCACCTCTGTTGGTGGGGAGAATGAAATAATGGATATTTGGAAAATTTAGTGATACTTTAAGTGAATAGAATTGAGATACTTTTCTCTGCACAATTTTCAGTCAAGCATCATTGTAATAAACAGATAGTAAAATCTATTGGGGAGCTAGGTGGCACAGTGAATAGAGTGTCAGACCTGGAGTCAAAAAGTCTCTCCTGAACTCAAATCTGGCACCAGATTTGGTCACTGTGTGACCCTGAGCAAGTTACTTAACCCTGTTTGCTTCAGTTTCCTTATCTGTAAAATGAGCTGGAGAAAAAAAAGGCAAACCATTCCAGTATCTTTTCCAGGAAAATCTCAAAAGGCATTACAGAGAGTTAGACATGACTGAAAAATGACGCAGTATTTGGAGTCAATTGGAGGATTCCATTCTGGTTTTGCTTTGGGACCATACAAAAGGATCGAAAAGGATGACCCCAGGAAATAAAGTGGGGAAGAAAACTGGTGCTAAAATTCTCCCTTTTCCTATCACTTTACCAAAGATTTTGTTGTAAAAAATTCCATGGTAAAATGGAAAGAGCATTAGACTAGAATATGAATCTTGTCTCTCTTACTGAATAGTTAAGTGATCATAAATGAGATTAGAGAAAGTTCAATATAGTGGGTAGAATGCTGGGTGTGGCATCAAGAAAACCTGGATTTGAATCTCACTTCATGTGCTTGCTGGAAAATCACTTGGCTTCTCTTGATTTTACTTTCCTCATCTGCAAAATGATGGGGTTGAAATTGATGCCCTCTATCATCCTTTCTCTCTCTAGATCTTTGGTCCCATGAAATCATCTAACTTCTTAGGAATTCAGTTTCTTCACTGGAAAAATGAGAAGGTTGGATTAGGCTATCATTAAATTCCTTTCCAGCTATCATGTTCAAAGATCTAAACTGAAGAGAAGCTATCAAGCAAATTATTAAGTAATCATTCTCTCTAACTTCTGACAGGGCCATCCCTTCTACTAAATGTGAACTTCCATTGTGCTGATGTATCAATAGAAGCAAAGCCTAAATCAGGGGCTTAAATTGACTAGTCTCAACATTGTATCTGAATGTCTGACCCCTTAGAGTAAGGAGGTCTGAGAGTTCTAGTGGGCTGAATGTTCTGTTACCAGAAAATTAAGGTAGTTTTAATGAAACCGTATTTTTTTTTTGTTTGTTTTTAGACTCATAAGTTTTCTCCAGTCTCAAACTAGGTGTCCCACCTCTCCATAAACTTGGTCAATTTCTGTCTTGTATTCTCTCTGGGGCTGTATAATTTCTTTGCCTGAGCAGTTCTACAATGAAAAAGGACATAAAATGGCCAAATCTATGAACTTATTTTTAGCAAATCTCTAGATCATTCCCTGGGAAGATGCATGTTTTCATCCCTAACAGTATGACATGTAAATCACTTTTCACATATTGAGAAATCCATCCATCATTTTTGTGAGATGCCCAGTAGCCCATTTTCCCCCTTTGGGATTTAGGGAAGGCCATATGAATTGAATTTTCTTACAATATACTCCACTATTTGGTCTATGAGGTTTTGTGCAACGTGAGATACATAGACAGTTTTTTTTTTTTAAATCCCAGTCCCTGAAATATTAACTTGGAATGCCTAACAGAAGCTTCAGTGAACCTCATTTGAGATGAGAAAGCCTCTACCTCTCTAATAAAACTTTCAGATTTTTCTGATTGAATGCCATTTGAAATTACCCTCATCATGCTAACATGTACTAGGTAGCATGCAATAGGGTTGCCTCTCGACATGACCCTATTAGAGATTGCCACTTGTGAGAAAATCTATTCAAAAGTAGAGGTTGTATTAAGCCAGATACCGGGTCAAATGATGCTATTTGAGGGGGGTGGGGAATGGAGAGGTGCTTCAGTCTAATGACTTCTGAAAAGTTAAGTAACAACAAATTCCATGAATATGAAATTGTGCCGAGAATGCTCTCCGCACTGCTTTTATCCCTTCGCTCTTTACAGAGACAGTAACTGTGAGCGATTAGAAATGGCGCCCTCTGATATGCCTATCTTTTTCTGAAATTACGCTTTTCGAGATTGTGAGTAGAAAGTATGTAAGAGAGGAAGGTAGAATTTTGGTTTGGATTGTCTTATATTCAAAATGAGGGAAAAAAGGTATCTGAGTGCAGGAATATTGGCATTTATAGGCATTTTTGCTTTTCTTAAAACATTTCTGATGATGTGATTTTGCACGAGCACACAGGGTAATCACTATTGTATTAGAAGTTGATGATGAAGTTTGGGGGGCCATAGTAAAAATGTTCAGAAACTGTAGAGGAGAAAGCATGGTTGCAGGGATAGGAATGATTGGGGAAAAGGACATTATGGGATTTAGAATTATGGAAGATCCAATGAAACTAGAATCTTTAAGAAAGACTTACTGTCATTGTATTCTACTCTGTCCTTCCCAAAAGCCTCACTGTCTCCCAGGTATATCAATTTTATGACACTTCCTAAGATAGGAATATCTGGTGAAGTTTTTATATAATCTTGTAGAGTTTTATAAGGACTCTATCCTAAAAATGCTGCCTGTCAAAATTGGAAAGAATACTCAAATTTGATTAAACAAATGTTGCTATTATTCTTCCTCCCACTCACACTACTATCACTACTATCACCACCACTACTATTACTATTATTATATTATTGATTAAACTAATGCATCTATTATCTCATTTGTCTATCAGGATGCTCCTCAAGATAAGTTTTATTAACCTCATTTATACAAGTGAGAAAGCTGAAGCTCAGTGAAAGGAAAATGATTTGCCCAAGGTCATATGGCTAATACATGTGAATACCAGGACTAGATTTCAAGTTTCTCTTAGGGTCCCATGGCTGCTGACTCTGTGACTCAGATATAGTCATATCTGAGAGAATACAGGACTAAGAAGACACTGTCATTCTTCTTTCACAGTCTTATATCTATAGAATCTTTTGGTGTTCTCTGTGACTCTAACACCTCAAGCATCTTAAAACATGGCCTGATACTTAAGATCTTTCCCAGGCCTCTACTCAACGTAGGCAAACACAAATACAAGGAAATATATCCAGTTTTTGGAGAGCTGAATGACTGTGATGACGAGGTCCAACATGGCTCTCTTGCTCTCTCCTACTTTTCAAAGCAGTTTCACATAGCACTGTAGGATGGTAATTTGAGGAACATCAACTCAGAGGCCTAGGTACTCCTTGATTTTGTATGTTACCCTCCAGCCACTTCAAAATACAAGAGAAGTTAATGCCTTGCTGTTGGCAGCAGCTACAACTTTTGTGCCATCTTATCCCTGCCTTAACTCAACAATAGGAGCAAATATTTTCTAATGGTAAATGCAGGACTTTTGGCACCATACAATGCTGCTATTTTTTTTTCCAGATCATTCAACAAATGCTTAATAAGTCTCTATATTTTGCAAGGCATTGTCTGGATAAGAAGCAACAATGATAGTAATAACATAGTTATATAATGCTTTAAGATTTACAAGGTGCCTTAAACTGCATGATCTTTGCCCTCAATGATTTTACAGTCTAACAGAGGAGAGAAGACATATATGCAAAGGAGAAAAAAATTAATGAATTTCAACGTGTATCTAGTCATTTGCAATTCATTTGAAGAGACATTTCTGTGGCTCTTCTCCCCCACCCTAAGTAAAGGATCTGAAACTATCTTGTCTTAGTTTCCCTGTTTATAAGGTGTTCAATTTAAAATATATTAAATTAAAGTACAATGAGATTTTTTTTCCTCTACTTAGTACACAATTCATACATGTCAACGAGCAAAAAAAAGGTGTGTACTAAATAAACTATGTGTTATGCAGAACAGTTACATTATTTGAGTGGTAAGGATATTTTTTAAGGGTTAACAAGTTGGACCTTTTAAAATAGCAAGAATCACCAAAAGGCCCTACTGCATGTTACAGATGGATGGCTTTCCAAATGTGATTTTTGTAAACAAAGATATATTTGAAGTATAAAAGTGCAGGAGAGCACAAGAAGAAGCCACAACATTTTTAAGGGGGAAAAATCTCCAATTCATTCCATAGATAAACATGACATAAGCTACTATTAATTGTAGTAAAGCATCTAAATTATTTTCAAGCAGCCTTATAGAAAAGTTATAATAAAATCAATATGAATCAACTTCCTCCCTTCCCTTCCCCCACCTCCAAAAATCATTTACTTATAGGGTTTTTCCCAGATTGTTCATAAGTAAGTTGGCAAAAACTAGCAACAGCCTAAGTAAGGAGATAGCTCTGACTGGGGTTTGGTTTTCAAGTTTTTTTTTTAATAAAATTCGCATTTGCTTTCTATTTTATTTTCAAGAGGTGTTTTTTTCTCCCTAAATAATTTAAATTATATTTTTAAAATAATACACAATATTACTTAAAATTATCTTTCCTCTCCAATCTCCAGTAGAAGTAAATGATTTAGAGCCAGAAGAGAGATTACAAATCAAGTAATCTGACCCCATAGTTTAAAAAAAATTATTTTATTTTTAAAAATTAATTTATTTTAAAATTAAATGTGCAATAAGAAAGAAAAGAAGCACATAAATTTAAACAGAAAATTTAAAAAAATACACTGCCATGTGCACAGCAGAACATAAGAGAGGGCTCAAAATATAATTTCCATTTCAATAAATTTCCATTTCAAGAAAGGCTATATAATAAATACTACACATTGTGTTCAGAGCTGTCCATCTTCTTTTTGCATCCTTGTAAGTTTATTATTGTTCTCTGTTATGTACTTTTTTATTTTGTTCTTTACCCCCCTTCCTCCCTACCCCACAAGAAGTCTACAGTTAAGGTGAATACACAGACACACACATATATGCTTACATATACACACATAAACATGAAGATATACACATACATGCATATGCTTACATATACATACACTTAAATATCTATAATCATACTCATATGCAGATATATACATTCATATGCATCTATGTAAGACTGTATTATACTTATTTGTCCTCTCTTTCTCTAAGGGTGGAAAACTTCTTTCCTCCTAAGTCTGAAGCTTTCTGACTCCATGGTATTTTAAGAAAAAATTGAGATCCCAGATGATGATGTTACTTGCGCTCAAGATCACACAGGCAGT
Organism: Petaurus breviceps papuanus; assembly: GCF_028583685.1. Classification (NCBI taxonomy): domain Eukaryota; kingdom Metazoa; phylum Chordata; class Mammalia; order Diprotodontia; family Petauridae; genus Petaurus; species Petaurus breviceps. The sequence continues at coordinate 8,075,008 of NW_027185694.1, read as the reverse complement.
AAAAGAACTCAGGTCCTTTGACTCTAAACCTAATGTTCTTTGAACTAAATTATGTGACAATAAAACTTCAAAGTTTGTGGAGGAATAGCTATATATTGAATAGAAATGTCATGGAATCTTAGAACTTTAAGGAACCTTAGTACATTTCCTTTCAATCCATCACTCTGTAATCCTAGGTTTGGGCTAAACTGGCTGTGTGAATTAAGCTATGTCCATTCATGTTTATTTGCATATATACGATATAAAATAATAAAAAATTTATATATCACCTGTGAGGGGGAACAGACATAGAGACAAAGGAGATAGAGAAAGAGAGATAAAGAGAGAAGAGGGGGAGGGAGAGAGAGTGAGACAGGCAAAGACAGAGTCACAGAGGGTGGGAGGGAGGGAGGGAGGGAGGAGGAGGGGGAGGAGGAGAGAGAGAGAGAGAGAGAGAGAGAGAGAGAGAGAGATTTATTAAATTCTTACTATATTCCAGGCACTACAAACCGAAGAAACATAGACAGTTTCTACCCTAAAGTAGCATATATTCTAATGCGGGAAGATAGCCCATAAAATGAACTGCAAAGTTGTGAAAGCTGCTGTCAAGAGGCAGAAAAGTCTTAAGGGTGAGTTGAGCCGAGTGTAAAGTGTACACGGCTTGGGCACCTCATGAAATGGTGGCCTAGACTAGGAACTCACCAATCAGGAGAGAAAGCTGTTTGTCAGAGCCATCAAACATGTAAAAAATTTATATAATATATAGTGGATAAGATTTTGAAACTGATGTGATTCTCAAAAATGAGGGTTTTTCTTGGTGTCTTTATAAATTCTCAGACCAGGGCTACAATCCAGTGACTTCAGTTCCTTTTCTATTTAGTACATTTAGTGAAATGTGCCCATGCTCTCTCTCTCTCTCTCTCTCTCTCTCTCTCTCTCTCTCTCTCTCTCTGTCTCTCTCTCTGTCTCTCTGTCTCTGTCTCTGTCTCTCTCTATCTCTGTCTCTCTCTCTCTTCTCTCTCTCTGTCTCTCTCTGTCTCTGTCTCTGTCTCTCTATCTGTCTCTCTCTGTCTGTCTCTCTCTCTCTGTCTCTGTCTCTCTCTCTCTCTCTGTCTCTCTGTCTCTCTCTCTGTCTGTCTCTCTCTCTGTCTGTTTCTCTCTCTCTCTCTGTCTGTCTCTCTCTGTCTGTCTCTCTCTGTCTGTCTCTGTCTCTCTCTCTCTGTCTGTGTGTCTGTCTGTCTGTCTGTCTGTCTCTCTCTCTCTGTCTCTCTCTCCCTGTCTCTTTCTCTGTCTGTCTCTGTCTCTCCATCTCTGTCTCACACACATATACACACACATACTTTTCAATTAAAGGTCTTTGGAGTATGCCAGTCTATGATGGGATTATAAGTAGAGATATGGACCTCTACCACGCTATCAATGGCTCAATTGATTTGTGATATCATTGACATCTGCACAGATTGCAACCCATTCACAGTTTACTTTCTGTGACTCTTGCATCTGCCCTCCTATAAATTCTCCACCAGGGACATACTCAACATACTGGGTCTTTCCTCTTGATGTCTTGATTTTAAATGGACACCAATGCTGCATGTTGGTAGTTCATCTGTTATTCTTTACTCTCAGAACATGGCCAGCTAACCTCCTTTTCCAGTCATACATCTCTTTGATGATATCTTTTATGTTGCCTTTTTTCTTGGAAGCCATTTCCCATAGGGAATATGAGGGAGTCTATTTACACCCACTATGGCTCTCTCCACTGCCCTTTGAGTGTTTTTGATTCCTCAGAGATTGGGGTATTCCATGATTCATGGCCATATAGTGAAACTGGAAGATTACTGGTATTAAAAAGATGGATTTTTGCTTCAGGGAGATGCTTGTGGTCACTGGAAGTGCTATGTAATTTCTCAAAGTGCAATTCAACCCACTCACTTCTTCCTTTTCAGTTCTGGGCTCAGTTTATTTTCCATCCAAGGTGTATGTATTGATGGGTAAGCCTAATGGATTCTCCCTCTAACTACAGCCAACAGATTGTCTAAACAACAGGAGTTCTTGTATACCGCAGTGGATGAAATGACTTGGAAGTCAGGGAGAGCTGTTTTCAAATCCTTCTTCAGACACTTAGCATTTATATGACCCTAGACAAGTGACTTACCCTCTCTGAGTTCCAGTTTTCTCACACATAAATAGGAAAAATAATAGCACCTACTTTCCAGTTTTGTTGTGAAGGTCACAAGGGGATAATGTATATGAAGCAAATCTTAATATAGTACATAAATGTGAGCTATTAGTATTCATTAAATTGGATTTTCCTTTGAGAATAGTTGAGCTACTTTTAGATCCTTTTGAGTGATTTTAGATCCCATTTAGGAAGCTCTGCAGGTGTAAAGGTCACACTCAGAGGCACAGCTAACTAGAATGCTGGGGCTGGATTCCAGGGAACCTGAGTTCAAATCTGAATCCATACACTTACTAACTCTGAGATTCTAGAAAGTCACTTAACCTCTGTCTGTCTCAGTTTCCTCTACTGTAAAATGGAGATAGTTCTAGCACCCACATCCCAGAGTTGTAAGGATCAAATGAGATATTATTTGTAAATTGTTTAGCACAGTGCTTGACATGTATTGTATAAATGCCACATGCATTATATAAATGCTTAGTTTAGGCACAGTATTCCTTAAAAATTATCTCTTGTAGAAACAAATATGATTTGGAGTTATATGGGAACTTAGAGATTAAGCGGTCTAATTTCCTATTTCATATATGAAGAAACTGAGTCCATAAGTGAATATATGACTCACTCAAGACCATGCAGGCAATAATTGTCCTCAGGCCCTTTGTCTCCATCTCTAGTCTTTCTTCCACTATACCAATGACAGTGAAATGTCAAGGTTTATGGAAGAATAACTTCACATTTAATAGAAATTTCATGGAATCATAGAGATCTAAGGCAGTTTAGAGATTATTGAGTCTACTCTTTTTATTTAACAGATGAATTCCATAGAGGTTCAGGGACCCATCCAAAGCACACAGTTATTGATAGGGTAAAGACAAGAACTCAGGTCTTCTAATTCTTATGTAGTTCAGTATTCTTTCTATTAACCCATATAGTAAGCCCCAGTGAGAATACATATGCATGTGAATGTATACATTTATGTATGAGTGAATGAATGTATGCATATTTGAGATCAACCCATGATTGATTAGTATATGGAACTCCTAGTAACAAAAGTCCTTCTATCAATGCAGACCAGACACTATTCTTCAAACTTACAGTTTTAGAGAGTTTCATGGGGCACCAAGACATTAAATAATTTGTCCAGGATTATAAATCCATCCTGTATCAGAAGTAGGCCTTTAATATAGGTTTTCCCGACTCTGAGGACCGCTATCTATCTACTGTACAAATCTGTCCATCAAAAGAATATGTATTGGGGCAGCTAGGTGGCACAGTGAGTAAAGTGCTGGCTCTGGAGTCAGGAGGACCCAAGTTCAGTTCCAGCCTCAGACACTTAACACACACACACACACACACACACACACACACACACACACACACAAAACTAGCCGTGTAACCTTGGGCAAGTTACTTAACACCCATTGCCCTCCAAAAGGCAAAAAAAAAGAATAATTATAAAAGAATATGTATTAAACATTCAATATGTGCCAAGCAAGTGCTGGGAAAACAAACAAAAGTTAAATCAAGAAGGCCCTGCCCTCAAAGAACTCACAATCTGATAGTGGAAACAACAAAGAGATAATTATGTACATATATGATATATAAAGCGCAAATGGAAGAGAATCTCAGAGGGAAAAGACTCCTGTAGAAGATGAGATTAAAGTAGAAAAATGAAGAGGCAGAGATGAGGGGAGAGAGCATTGTAGACATGGGGGACAGTCATTGCAAAGGCATGGTCATAAGAGATGAGGTGTCCTGTTCCAGGAACACAAAGTAATGAGTATGGCATTGCTTGAAAGGCAACCTGAAATTGCATATAGGAGTGTTAGCCACAAAGTTAAGAAGATCTTGGTTCAACTATTGCTTCCTTCTTATGTTAGCTGTGTGATATGACACAGGCCGGTTGCTTAATGTCTCAGTTGTGTGAGGCGACTCTCTAAGCCTATACATTTCCCCCCTGTTCTTCACTAAGGGAGGGCATTTCTAGTCAGGCAGACTCCCATACCAATAGAATCACAGATGCTGGGGGACCAAAAGGGAAAGAATCAAACAGCAACAAAAGACATGATTTGTGGTGCTTGTGTTATAAGAAACCAACTCTTGGAAGAGGGGAAAAAATACCACACCGATTTTTCCAATTTAGCAATTTAGACACATATTTGAATATATCTGGTAAGATTGATGCAACCCCAATGTTTTTTTTATTCTAGCTCCACAAAAGGTAGACTGATGTTTTCATCATTTTCTTTGCAAGATTAGTCACTCCTTGTGGCTGGAGCTTTTTACTTTAGAGGTTAGTCAGTATGTCTACTCTAATGAGTCACCCTAACTCCACTCTCAGTATATCAGGTCAGGCAGTCTCATAAAGTACTCCTCTTCCTCCCCCACACTCAGCAACTCTGTGACATTACTTGGATTACACTTAGGACTGTTTATTTTTAAAAAATGATTTCCACACAAACCTTTCTGAAATGACCCCTGACCGCATGAACTTAACAAATCCCTATATCTCAAGTTGGGAGATTTAGCACAGTCATGGGAAGAACCAGAAGCTTGGGTAGAGGCTGTTAAGGAAGTGGCAGGAGGCTAATGCTTTGTACTGTAATACCTTCAATGGACCCAAGAAAGTTTTTATTCTGTGGGCCTGAGTTGTCAGTATAACGCTTCCCACTAACACCTCAAATTAGATCTTCTTAGATTTTACACAAGGAGAAATCTTTCAGATGATTCTGTGATTTGCCAGGAGAAATGGAAGCAATCCCCAGACAGAAGATGTAGAATTCAAATTTGCCTTTCAAAATGCCTAGAGGGGAGGGGCCATTGCTAAAATATGAGGTTTCTATTTCATCTGCTTTCAAATCCTAATGGCAGTGATTCTACAAGTTTTTCCTAGGGAGTCTTAAACTTATTCACCTCAAATTTCCTTTCCACAGAACAACATAGTCTCATGAGAGAGGATAAAATAGCTTAAGGGACCAAGAGGCAGGCAGAGTTTTGTGGGGAGGGGAGGGAGCTATCCCCTCCTGGTATTTAGTTACTACATATTCCCTCTTCTCTCTTTCCCTTCTCTTTGTCTCTGTCTCCCCAGCAGAGAGCCATTCTGTTGCATTTGGAGTGGGAGGGTAAATGTGTTTTCTTTACATGGACTTGGGCAGAATTTGGGACATAGAAATGGAGATGAAACAAGAATAAAGAGAACTTCTCTGGCATCAGATCCTATCATGTGTGACTAGATAGCATCCTTCCCTCATCTCTTACTTCCACAGAGATCCCCTGCAAAGAGGGCAGGCAGAGGCTGAATTTGGCAATCAGACAGACACAAAATAGAAGGGAGCTGTCCAAGCTGACCTGCTATTGGTAGAGCAAGAAGCTGAATGGAAGCTATTTGCAGCAGACAGTTGAAAAGGGCAAGAAAGAGACTGACTTGCCTTAAATTGGTTTCTTAGGATGACTATCGGCTTATCACTTCTCAATTGAAGCTTCTGGGACCAATCACAATCTAGACTGCGCTCTCTCTCTCTCTCTCTCTCTCTCTCTCTCTCTCTCTCTCTCTCTCTCTCTCTCTCTGTCTCTGTCTCTCTCTCTCTGTCTCTCTCTGTCTCTCTCTCTCTCTCTCTGTCTCTCTCTCTCTGTCTCTCTCTCT
>NW_027185694.1:8007783-8069107 GCF_028583685.1 Petaurus breviceps papuanus | reverse complement strand
TCTCTGTCTCTCTCTCTCTGTCTCTCTCTGTCTCTCTCTCTCTCTCTGTCTCTCTCTCTCTGTCTCTCTCTGTCTCTCTCTCTCTCTCTCTCTCTCTCTCTGTCTCTCTCTCTGTCTCTCTCTCTGTCTCTCTCTCCCTCTCTCCCTCTCTCCCTTTCCCCTCTATTTCTCTCTCCCCCTCTTTCTTCCTCATCTTCCTCTTCTCCCTTCCCCTCTCTTTGTCTTTATCCTAATTCCCTCTTTTTCTTCTCTCTCCTTTTGCACCCCACTCCTGCTTCTGCTCTCCTTCCCTCTCCCTCTCCTCTTTTCTCTCTTATGCTGTTCCTCCTCACTTTTCTTAACGGTACCTGGAAGTTAGCGCTCTGTAGAAGGGAAGGACCAAATCAAAGCAGGCAAATGGAATGTGTAGGTTATTTACGGATTGTTGCTGAGCAAATTTAATCATAGCCCTGCTGTAACTCTATCATCATTTCCCTTGACGAGAACATCGCAGACTTAAATTTTGTAAAGGAGGGGAAAAGTGGCCATAATCCAACTATAACAGTAACAGCCAATTCTGCTGTGATGGGAAGAGCCTCTGTATTAGTGCCAATACATTAAACCAACTTTCAAATTGCAGGGGGGAACTTAATTGCCATTACAATTCCCTTGGCGCTTCTGGGAGAAGGTAACAGAGACGCTTGAATGAGCATTCATTTCCAGCTCAGCACTGTGTGTGTGTGTGCGCGTGTGTGTGTGTCTGCGTGTGTGTGTGTGTGTGTGCGCACACTTGAGAGTGCATTTGCTCTGATGGTTAGTGGTAGGACTGGGGAACAAAATATTTCTGAAACAGTCTGGCTCACTCAGTTCCTGGTGACCTCAGAGGCCATTGAGTCCAACCCCCTCATTTTATGGATTAGAAACTGAATCACAGTGGGGTTCAATGATATGCCCAGTGTCCCAAAGTTAGTAAGTTTCAGAAGCAGCCAGCTTCTTCACCTGTAAAATAAGAGAGATTAGATAACCAACCAATAAGTTATTTATTGAGCACCTAGTATTTGTCATTTACCATTCTAGGTGTTGGGGGACAAATACAGATAATGAAACAACCTTTACTTACAATAAGCTTACATTCATTGATCTCTGAGTTTTAAAACTGATTCCATGTTCTACAACCATTGCTCTTATAAGGAGTTGGAGGTCAGAAGGAATTCCCATCTGCACTGTCTTTTCCCCCAGTAGACAAGGGACACTACCACTTTTGAAGCTGAGCATTCTTTGGATCTGGCTACAGATTTGACCCACCCACTAAAAAATTATGGAAGTGCACTGATTTTCAGTTTTTTATCATAGAATTGCCAGTGTACTTTAGTCCTACAAGCCTGCTTTTGAAACTAGGAGATTGAGTGGATTCAGTACTGACTTTGGGGCCTGGATGGTCTGAGTTCAAATCTTATCTTAGATACTTACTAGCTGTGTGACCCTGGGCAAGCCCCTTGATATCAACTCCCATGACCTCAGTCTCCACATCTGTAAAAGGAAGGAGTTTGGTTCCATGTTCTCTAAGATCCTTCCAGCTCTAAATCTCTAAAATTATGAACCAGGCCCTAGGGATACAAAAAACAAAAACAATCCTTATCCTCAAGAACCAGGAACTAGAAGAGACCTTAGGGTCACCTAATCCAATCCCTTCTTTTTGAAGATGAAGAACTGAGGGCCAAAGGTGATAAGTGACTTTGCCAAGATGACGTAGATGGTAAATACACAGTAAAGATTGAGTTCAGGTTCTCTAAATACGGATTCAGCACTATTCCCAACAGCCTTTCCATATGGACAGCTATTATGTGTCCTCCTTCAAGTCCAACACATGATAGCCACCACCCTTTCCAAACACTTCTAACTTTCTGCCCTCAATTTGGAGGAGGAGGAAAAATATATCAATCAATCTATCATTTACCTCTATCTATATATCCATGACCTATCAATCATCATCTATCTACCTTTCCATTCATATTGAACATATATACATATTGCATGCACACACATATATGCACAATGTTTATATTTATATACACACATATACCCTCCTACTCCAAACTGAGGTTAGAAATACCTACAAACACACATTCATACATGTACATATATACACATTCATGCATACATGCATACACATAGATTTTGTAGGCTAGCTTGATTGGAGAAAATGATGCATGGAAGCATTGGTTGGATGGACAGAGCAGCAATGGATTCTGAAGAGTCTCAAAAAACGGTTGGGATTGGGGATCAATTTGGATTAAACTGAGCAATGAACATCAGTCACCACTCCAGAACCACTGGTGTTATTCTGGAGCCAGATTCTAGTCTTTTCTTCTTACTTTTAGCAGAATGAACAGTACAAAGGCAACCCAAAAGGAGATAAACCAAAGTAAAAGTCAATGAGAAAACTGATTGGAATTATTGGGATATTTTATTAGACTTGGTGAATGGAGCATAAAGAAAGGCCATAAGCATTCTTTGTCTGTAGTGCATAACTAGCTTTGGGCCATTTTTCAAAGCTTGCCTTAGCATTACCCACCCACTTCTCTACCCTACATCTCTGCTTTCCATGCCGCAGCGTTTTAGGTAGGAGAAGGTAGATGCTCTCTTCTTCTGACCCCACTCTACCTCTAACTTATTCTCTGTCCTTCTAGGAACTCTATTTCTCACCTGAATGTTACCATTTTAATACCCTAACTGACACCTATCGTATCCTAAGGTGTCTATCTCAGATCTTCTGGGGTTTTGGAATCAGAACAATTTCTCCTTAATTTCTCTGTACTCCATACCTCTTATGCATGCTGGTGCTGACCAGTGATTCAGGGTGGTAGGATGGGGGAGGAGCTAATTCCATCAACTGCCCTCCTTTAAGGTATCAAGCACAGTACCTGACCCATCCTAGATACTTAAAAAAAAGTGTGTGTGTGTGTGTGTGTGTGTGTGTGTGTGTGTGTGTGTGTGTGTGTGTGTGTACACAATGAATTCAGGGCAAAAAGCCCCTCCAACTTTCCACATTTCAATTCCTTAGGAGTCGTTATCTTTTAGAAAACTCTCACTCAGGGCTGTCTTTAATGTTCTTTAAAATCTGGTTTCAAGTGGTTAAAAATAGGAGAGACAGACAAATGCAGTGTATTGTAGTTAAGAACATGGAAGACAGCCTCTTTTAGAACATGCTGGATTTGGAGTAGGATAAGAAGACCTGTGTTCAAATTCCCCTTCTACTACTTCCTTTTTGTGTGATGATCAGCATGCTATTCAATTTTTCAGGGCCTCAGTTTCTTCATCTGTAAAATAATGGAATTTGACTCTGTAGCTGCTAAGATCTCTAAATTTATCATATGGTGTGTATAGTAGAAACCGAGAATATCATAGGTCAAGACAAGTCAACAAGCATTTATTAAGTACTTACTTCATGCCAGGCATTGTGCTGAGCGCTGGGAATTCAAATACAAGCAAAAAGAAAGACAGTCCTTGCCCTCGAGGAGGTGGAAGAGAATGCATAAAAGGAAGCTGAAAAAGAGAGGAGTAGGCAGAAGATGCCTACTTGGAGGCATGGTAGAGAAAGTTTGGAGAATTAAGCATAGAACCCAGAGAGGGATGAAGATATGCATGGTATGAGCACATTCCTTAAAATAGAAGTTCTTAGGGAAATTAACCAACTAGATGTAAGACCCGTGGGGTGGAGTGAATTTCCAGGGTCACAAATGTAATTGTAATTATCAGTCTTAGCTTTGGAGACGAGAGGAGGAAGGGGTGGTGGCTAGGTGGCACAGTTAATAGAGCACCATCCGACGTCAGACACTTAACACTTACTAGCCATGTGGCCTGGGCCAAGTCACTTAACCCCAATTGCCCTGCCTTCCCCCCTGCAAAAAAAAGGAGAGAGGAGGGAACATACATCCCACCTTTCTTTGGATAACTATAGGGCTTCGGATATAAAATGTTGCATGTATTCTGAAACATGGCATCTGTGAAACTTTCCTGGGTGAGGGGTGGGAAATGGGAGACTAGGGAAGGATACCTAGAAATGATGAGGCAAAAACAGACCTCTAGACAGAATTTATATTTTCTTATTTGGAGGAACACAGCACCTGATAAGAGGAAAACAAACTGATTAAATTAATCGCACTAAAGTCTGAATGAACGACTTCCTCTTTAATTACATAAACACATCAATTTATTTCAAAAACTCTATTTTTGATACATATAACTACTATTGTCTTGCAAGATAATTAGGCACAAATGATATATAATTTCTACAAATTAGTATTCTTATGTTAATCCAAATGAATCTCTAATTAATAGAATTTCAGGCAGAATAGTGGAGATGCTTTATTTTTAGTCAAATCTCACCACTTAGCCTGTTCCAGCTATGAGTAAGGCTATTTCTGAGAACTAGGTGTGAAATGATAATCAACAATAACAATAACAATAGTTAACATTACTATAGCTTTACTAAGACACTTTACATGTTTTCTCAATTGATTCCCACAACAACATGGGATAGGTGCTACTATTATTAAAGAGATATATTCTTTATGTGAAGAATAGTCTGATTGAGAGACCAGCTTCCTGTAAATAAAAGGGTAGGCTTCCTCTGAATCTTTTCTGACTTGGATTCCAAAACCAGCTGTGACTTTGGAATGAATAAGGATGATAGTCCCTGACCTGGAGAAAAAGGTGAGGACAATAATAAGAGTGGGCATCATATATAATTTCATTTGATTCTTACCTCTTACAAAACCTTGTAAAGGGTATTAATATGCCAATTTTTTAGATGAGGAAACTCATAGACTCTGAGAGGTTAAGTGAATAAGTGACTTGTCCAGGGTCAAACAATTTGTAAGTATCTGAGGTTAAAACCCAGGTCTTCCTGACTCCAGGTGCATCACTCTGTACATTATACCATGTAGTGCCTTAATCAGTCCCATAGAGTAATTGACCTTAAAACTAGGATGTGTAACTTCAGGACAAGCTGGGATCATAAAGCTTATTTCCAGATGACCTTTGGCCAGATTGGAATAAAATAGCTCCATCAAGGACTTTTGCTTTGCCTCTAAAATCACAAGGCCCAAGATTTCCTTCTGTAGGCATGTGAGGTTTATTTGGTATTGGGAAACTAAGGCAGTAGGCAAGGGTGAGAACTAAGGGGAAGATTTGTATTTGAAACATTATCTGTTTAACAAAAAGCATACCTGTTACCTGTTGGAGCAGATGGAAAGAAAGAGGGAGAAGTGATCCTCAAATTCTTGGTTTGTAAACAACCACTTAAAAAAGAGTAGGAAGACCTGGTTTTCAAATCTTCCATTTATAGCTCCAGAGCACTTTACAAGGGCTTCTTTCTGATTTTCTCAAATGATATCAAAAAACATCTAGTATAATTATATAAAAGTACTATAAATTACTGGTATTTATATAGCTGCTTATTTTATATGCCAAATTACCATGTATTACAATGACAATGTACGTATTATCAAATGTCACATTAACTTGGTTGTTATTATAAATGAATTATGACCCTAAATAAATTTTGTCCATATATTTCAATCTTCATTTTTATTGTTCAAGCAGCACAGGGGGGCAACTTAAACAAATGGGAGATCACATTGTTTCTAAGCACTGTCAAAAAGTTAGAAAGGCAAATGGAGAATTATCCCTCACCTATCTCATTTCCCAACATAGCAATTCAGTGCCTTTTAAAATAATTCTTTTCTTTTTCTTTTCCTTTTTAGTACCCTCATGTTATAATGGAGTGATTCCATTACATGAATGCTTCAACCACATTAGGTTTACAAGTGAACAGTCATTTACATTATTTACATGAGCTTTGTGGATTGTTTTGGAATTATTTTCCAGATGAAGCCATTGTGTGACTCTGAAAAATGTAATCTATGAGGGACTTGGAGTACTGGTAGCATTTATATCTAGTGTAAGCCATGACTCAAACCCTCACATGCACAATGTTTGCATGGCATGGGTTCAATCTTGGGGGCTTCTTATTGTGGCTCATTCCTCTACCCAAGGTTTCCTTAGGAATGTCAGAATGGGGCTTCAGTTTCCAAAATAAAAGGAAAACCCCCAATTTTCATGCAAACACTCAGGTTAACATGGAATATGGAAAGATTTTATTTAACATTAAAGAAAAAGAAAAAAATCAACTTGAGCCCATACGTAGTTAAAACAACTCTGCCCTTTGATGAGTACCACCTTCTTCAAGGAGCTCTGTAGTACTACATACTAATATTATTATGCTAAGGTTGAAGCTCACTACTCATGGTCTCTTCTGCACAGTACACATATCTCATCGTACCCGTGAAGGCTAAGGTTCAGCTTTGCTCTTCTACTCAGTCCCTGTCTATACCTTGGTTTCAAATCTGGTTTGGCCCAGGAGCTCCCCTGCTGGATGGGGCACTGGAATCCCTCCACTGATCTGTAACTGCTTCCCTACAGCACACATTTCCCTAGAACACATAGTCTACCTGAGATGTCCCCATGCAACCCATATATATATATATATATATATATATAAAACACCAGCTTCTCCTTTTGTTTGACCTCCTCTGTCTGTGTCTCTACCTTCTTTTTCAAAAAACCAGATCCAAGAGTCTATAACTCAAGTGTGGGGGTTGCCTCCGATTTAGTCAGTTAATTATCTTCCACATGATCTCAATGGAGAAACTCAGAAAAATAAAAGGAATCATTGCCTTATCAAGGAACCATCATTAATGGCAGGATAAAGTCCTGATCAGTGGGTGGCAATGAGGATTTTATATCTTGCAGAGACAGATATCAGATAGAGGCAGAGTTGATAGAGCACTGGGTTTGAAGTCAGGAAGACATTGTATGAGTACTGCTCCAGATACTTAATGGCTGTCTGATCCTGGATCTTTCTCTGCATCTGTTTCCTTATCTATTAAATTAGGGTTAAAGAACTATTGACTTCTAAGCTCTTTTTGACCTCTAAACTGCAATCCTCTAACTCTTGTCCCAGAGCCCATTGGGATAAGACTCTCTCTTCATTGGTGGAGATGAATGCCCTGCCCTGTGTGAAGGGTGGGACAGAGCTAATGAGAGTGGGAGAGTTCCAACCTTCTTCAGTTTTCTTTGGGACTCTGCAAGCTTTTCTAGATACTTCAAGCACTTCTAGCTTCTAGCTTTGAGAAGGAAGATAGAAAAAGCCAACCCCACTTCAGGTTGCTGAAGGAAAAGATTGGGAGATCTGAGAGAAGTTGGCAGTCTCCATCATGTCCCTGTTCCAGGTGGCAAAATGGAGATTTTGGGGAGTTTCCACTCTGGTGAGATGTAGAGCTCTCTCACTTAGTTGAGCTATTATCTCATCCAAATGGGAGAACTCCTTTACTCTTTATAATATGATATATGTTGTCTTGTGTAGGCTTTCTCTGATTTCTGTTTTTACTCTAGTTTGATTAAATGGATTTTGTTGCTATCTATAATCATTGCGGAACTGGTATTAGGTGGGAAAGGGATAACATCTTGGATGTAGACCTTAGGGTCATCCTTCCCCCCTCCCGCCCCTAAATGACAAAGTCATCAAAAGTTAGCTTGAACCTGATTATATCTCTTAGACTAATTAACTTTCAGGGAGAAGAGAGATATGCTATCCCAGTACCCCCTTCCTCTGAGGAGAACAAAGTGGCCCAACTTCCTGTTCCTCCTCCTGGTAGGAATTAAAGTCTCCCATGGAGAAGGGTTGGGGGGGGGGGGGGGGGGGCGGAGAGGCTAGAGATATCTGCCTCCCTTTGAGTCACACGATGACAGCCCTGAATATACAGAGTTCTCTCTGTTATAATCCTATGTTAAAGCTAGAAGGGACCTTAGGGCTTAGCTAGACATTTTTATAGATGAATAAACTGGCCTCTGAAGACAAAGTGACCTGTCTAAAATCCTGTAATACTTTGTTTATTACACCATTTGTTATCTGTATATTTTATGCTATTACTGATGGGAATTATTTGGCTTTAAAAACAAACATAAGACACATCTGCAGAATTATCCTCTTTTTTACCCGACACAAATAATCAAATATACTCTTGGCACCTGGAATGTAAACATACCAATTACTTATAGGAAATAATAAAACTATCCATGAGTACTGGATAAAAATAGTATCATTGGTCTCAGTCATTGCCGTCCATGTTCTGTTGCCAGCTTCTATGGAGCAGTCTTTATTCTGCTAGGTTCTTTTTCTCTTTACCTTCAATGAGTTACTTCTCAATGAAAAGAAAAATAAAACAAGTAAGAAATGACTGACAAAGGGTAGGTGACAGGTATCTTTTTCAGTCTTTAACCATCTTAGGGTATCATTTGGGTGCTTTGGAGGAAGATAAAAGCTTATCTCCTGGACACTTCCAGTGATACTTTGGCACTGAAGTACTGTGGTATGACCCAATAATCCGTTGATTTACATGATGGCAGCAGGGAGATGGGATGCCCCACTACAGAAAACTGGCCAGAGAACCAGAAAGAGCTAGCCACTACGTAGACTTTAAAGGAGAATCAACTTATTTTATCCCTCTCTTTTTCCTACTTTTGAATATGTGACTGGGCTGAGAGTCTTTCCTTAGATTCAGAGGGGGTTTCTTCTCTCCTTCATTCACTCTGGCAGCAAAGTCAGCAAGTACACTTGCTTCGTCTAGATGATATTGGGACTGGATAGCCCATCTCTGGCTGCTTGTTCTTTTTCATAGTTATTTCCTTGAGCACAGATGACTAAACAGCGATCATAAGAGATAAACTTTGGGGGAGTGGCTACCTCTGGAGTTCAAAAGTTTGTGAATTCTTTCTGGGTTTCTGATACTGGAAGCAGTACTTTTCAAATGCTACTCCGAGAAAATGACCACTGATAACATGATGAACCTAGGCCAAGTACTGACTTGCCAGAATATAGGGACCTTGAGTGAGCTTCTCATTCAGTGAACAACAGACATGAAGGTGATGTGGTCGTTCAGTAATCTTACCAAGTGTTTTAAGTTCTAACAGTTTTAACTGTCAACCTCTTGAGAGGATATCATTGGAATTGTGGATTACAATCTCATGTTTTAAGTCTTTGCCAATGCATATTTGTAAGTTTTTTGTGTTTTGAGAATTATTTTGTGTGAAGGAAAAATAAATATCTGTGCTAGACCTGATTGATACTATACATTGAATATCTTTCTAATCCATATTTGGGAGCCCTAGAAATGAGCCAAATTTAAGCTTTATTTAAAGGACTATCCCCAGAGTTCTACTGTGGTGTGGGTATGTAATGATCCAGAGAGTGTGAAAAAGAATCTGACCTCTCTTTTTAGAAGCCAGGATCCCTCAGGATTGAACCCAGTTAATATGAGTTCAGAACTATGGTATCCTAATAGAAGAAGCTTCCTGAGTCTCCCTGAGCTAGTTGGTTGTGAAAGAAAAAATAGTGAAAATGAAAAATGGAAAGAAATGAAGATAAGGAAGGAAGGAAATAAAAAAGGAACAAAGGAAGGAACGAAGGACAATGAGGGAAAATTGAGTAAAAATCTAAGTCATCTACCCAAATTAATAATTTTTCATTCCTTCTTCTAGTTGGTATGACTTTGTTAAGTTTCCCTTGACCCAGAAGTGAAGTATTATGTGAGTGATAAGTAGAAAGCATCCCCATATAGTAAAAAAAAAAATGACCTCATATGGCTGGGAGAGGAAAGCATATTCCAAGATACATGCTGTACGAATGATTGAGGGATTGACCAGCATCTGTCCTACATGTCTCAATGCTGAATATTCATCAAGGGCACATTTCAGGGCTAAGAAAAGCCAATACAGAAAGTTTTTTTAGAAATTAAGTGACTTTGAGAATATTAAAATAAGATTCTGAAACATTATTATCATAATTCAGCATGGACTGACATAGGGTAGGAGCTTCGGTTTGTATTTTAAAAGTAGGGCACAGAGAAAAGCTGGAGTATATACCCCAACCTGCCATAGGGTAAGAGAAATTCAGGGTTAAAACCCTGCTAAATTGGAAATCTTGGCTAAGGCTTTTGTCTTTTGGCTAGTAGTGTTCTTGAGCTATCTGCAACTAGCTTGCAAGAGCTGATAGTTAAGTTTTCAGTGTGAGCATTTATACCTTGAAAATCAGTAAATTCTACAAATTAAGGCTTGATATATATGGATATATGTATGTATATTTTAAATATCCAGACTTGAGAAAGTGATAGCAGAAGTGTTAATAATAGAGATTAAATTTAAAAGTGTGTCATGTGTACATTTTTTTTCCAGCGAGCCACTTGTTAAATATTAACATGGCCTTGGATTCTCAAAGCTATGCCAAGAGACTAGAGGCTCTGATAGGTGATAAGATTATAGATCTAAGACTATAAGTAACCATAGAAATCAACCCTCTAATTTTAAAGATGAGGCAACTAGGACACACAGAAATGAAATGATTGCTTAAGATTTATATGAGAAGCGGCAGAGTCAGAACTGAGCAGGTCCATTCAAGATGAAAAGATATGTCATAGAAAAGAATCATCACATTGTTAAACTAAAGATAAAGACATTTCTGTAAATAACTTGAACAAAAATACATGTTCTAAAGAACAACAAAAAAAAAAACCCCAGCACAATGAGTACCAGACTAAGGATGGAGATGGTGTGTCTTATTGCATGAGGACCACTTTGGCCAGGGTCACTATAAGAATGATCATAAGTTCATGGATTTTGTTTAGTTTTGTCTGTTGTTAGCCATGATGACTTGTGAATGCTATCTGCTTAGTCCAAGAATAGTTTCAATAAGCATAAGGTAAAAGAGTACTTTCACTGATGAAATAATACTCCTGAAGTGTTTAAATAAAAGCATGAATGGTATGAAACTTCTAGGCGGCTGAATTGAAACACCAGGTATATTTTCAGGGTTTGCTTATGTGCTTGTGTGTGTGTGTGTGTATTTAACACCCATTCTTCTGGGATATTCAGTATGATTACCATATTGGAACCTCATTCTCTGTGATAGTATGTGAGGAAGAATGTGAATTAGAATTAGAATGTGAGAAAGAGGGGCAGTTAGGTGGCACAGTGAATCGGTCCTGGAGTCAGGAGGACCTGAGTTCAAATCTGGCACACTTACTAGCTGTGTGACCTTGGGCAAGTCACTTAGCCCCAATTGCCTTGCCTTCCCCCCTCCAAAAAATGTGAGGAAGAAAGAGGACAGTAAAAACCTAGATGTATTGAGTCTTATTCTTGGTTTGGCTACTAAATGACTACATGAAACTTGACCGTGTTCTCTACATTTCAGTACCCTTTTCCAATGGGAAGACTTATGTGAATTGAAGCTGGACAAAGTAAGCAGAACCAACAGAATAGACACAATGACTACAATGTACAATGCTCTAAATGGAATTAAGATTAAAAATCAGTCAACCTCAGATGAACTGCCGTGACCAGTCGATCTCAGAGAATAGATGATACAATATGTTTCCCTCCTCTAAGTAGATAGGTGGGGAACTATGGGGACAGAAGGTTTTATGTGCTATCAGCCACCATCATTGTGTTAATTGACTTTCACTCAATTTTTGCTTGTTTTATTTTGTTTCACAAAGGATAGTTCAGTGACAGTTGGACATACTGGGAAATGAGCATAGTGTAAGATAATCAAAGACACTGATACTATTTATTTATCCATTCATTCATTTACTTATTTAAGTAGGTTTTTATTGATGTCTTTTTAAAAATATCACCATAATTTCTTCCAGTATAGAAGAAGCTCAGGTTCCTCATCTACAAAATGAGGAGATAGAACTATATGATCTTAAAACTCCCTTCCAGAGTGCTTGACACCTTCTGGCTATCTTCTAGCCAATTTTTCAAGAGAGGAAAGGATTACACATCTCTAGTGGGAGAGAACAAGCACAAAAGGTGCTCTATCTCCCAAGAACCACACCTCAGCCTGATGGGAGAGAGAAAAGTGCTGCAAGGACAGTCCTGTGCAAAAGCATTTTCAATAAATTTCATGGAACAAATGAAGTGTGCAGTGCACACCCGCCTCTTAGGATTAATTCCCAGGTTACAGTGAAGCTTGGAAAATTGCTATTTCTTGACCTAAAAGGAGGTTAAAACACTTTTGCTGGAAATCAATTCACTTTAAAGTATTTAGCACTGTTCATATTTTGTAGGAGTCTCTATGATGGGGCTGGTTTCAATTGGCACTTTATATAGCAGTCGTAGGAAGCCCATCAACCTGGGAGAGAAATCTGAATGAGTGTTTAACAAGATGGGCCATTTTTCTTGTTTCTCTTTTAGGATAAAAACCAGAACATGGTGCTGGACCTGCCATTGTGCCAGGGATACTGGAGCCCCTGGATGTGTTTGCCATGGGAGCAGTTGTGAAAGCATTGCTTAGGAAATAAAATTAATTTTCCCTGCTGCTTTTATTTTTGCTTTTCAAGGGGAATTCATGTTACACATGGTCAAATAGCATTATGTACCAATGAAGGAAATGAGGTGTGAGAGAATCATTCAATAAAAAGTGGTAAATCACAAAAGATCATTTAGAGAAAAGCTGTTAGAGAGACTTAGAAAAGTATAAAGACCCTCTTTCATAGGTTTTGTTTTTTGAGGAACTACTGTAGCAATGAATGAATGATATGAATTCATTAAGTGATCAGTATGTGCCAAGCATTCTGCTAAGTGCTGGGGAAACAAGTAAAAAAGCCAAAACAGTATCCTGCCCTCAAGGAGTTTGGGGATTAGGTGTTCCTTCTAACAAAAACAAAACAAAAAAAGAAAACAAATATAAAAACCAAATCTTGGAAGATTAATATAACCTGTGGCACAAAGTCCATTTGCATAAGACTTTCATCACGGGTCGAGACTGAACACAATGCTACTTGCCAGTATGAAGAACAGAGTTGTCAAGAGATTAGGAAAAGATAAATCCTGGTCATTTGGTTTCAAGAGAAAAGATACACAGTTGCAGAATCTTTTCAGATCCCTGATGGGAGAGAAAGACTGAGAAGAAGTTGACATGTAGAGTAGGTGACACCTCAAACATGTCCCTGCTTCTAGCTTGCTAGTGAGTTTGGAGAATTTCTCCTTGGGTGGGATTTGGTTCTCTCTGTCTCTGTCTCTCTCTGTCTCTCTGTCTCTGTCTCTGTCTCTCTGTCTCTGTCTCTGTCTCTCTCTCTCTCTGTCTCTCTCTGTCTCTCTCTCTGTCTCTCTCTTTCTCTGTCTGTCTCTCTGTCTGTCTGTCTGTCTGTCTCTCTCTGTCTGTCTGTCTGTCTCTCGTGAGCTCAGATGTCTTGTTCCTAGTGGAAGAATTCATTCACGCTGTGTATTTTCTGGTGTATTTGCATTTGTAAACCTACTCAGATTTCCATTTACTATTAGCTTGAATAAGTGTGTCTATTTGCTATCTGTTATGTGCATTTTGTTGTAGAACTGACATTTGATGGGAAAGAAGACAATCCTTGGATATATTCTTAGAGCATTCATTCCCCATTAAGAGAGAGTAATCAGGAACTATGTTTGAATCTAAAAATTGTCCCCCATAGACTAACAATATTCTAGCTTGATATTTTTTGTCTGAGAAAATTCAGTGGCCAGTCTCTGACCCCCATCTTCCTGCTTCTCCTTTCGGTGAGAATCAGTCTCCCTTAGAGACTCTAGGGATATCTTTTCATGCTTCCTTATTAGTCATATATATATATATATATATATATATATATATATAGACCCATATGGACATGTATAACTTACATGGTCAGATTCATATGTGCACATGCACGCACACACACACACATGACCTTTACATTAAAAAAATAAACACAGGGCCCACCACTGTAATCACACCAAGCAGAGCAGATCAAGATTATGTGGGAACAGGAGGAGGTAGATATTAAACCTGTTGTCTTCACTGCTAAAGGATTGTATGTTTTAAAGGTTAACATATTGAAGTATCAGTAGATTTGTTCTGCAATGTTCATAAAATAAAACCAGGCTCAGTTTGTGGTGAAATAGATATGTCAATCCAATATGAGGACTTACTTTCTAATAATTAGAATTGTGCTGCCTTGGAACGGGATGCCATGGTAGATAAGGAGTTTTTCAACACTGGTGGTAATCAACCACTGGTGGGAGAAGGGTACATTAAACAGGAGATTGTAAAAGTCTACATTCCCTATATCTCAATATTATATGATTCTGGAAGGGAGGAAGCAGAAAGGAGAAAAGGTAGGACCTCTTTAGGAGCTATTACACTTTGGTTGAGTCCTAGTATTAGGAGTACACACTACTATTAAAGATTAAATTAAGAAAGGCATTTCTGTGTGCATGTTGTTTTTTTTTTTCTGGTCCCAATTTAATCATCTGTAAAAGACAGTTATCCAAGGGCATCAAGATACTATCTTATATCATCTCGTCCATCCCATGCCTCTAGGCAGTACAAGTAAAACTATTTTATACAGAGAACAACATCAGTCCTCCTTTAAAGTTCTCCAGAGGAACATTAATGTATCTTTTCCCCCTTGTTACAAGTTTGGTACAATAAGTTTGAGATTTTTGTGTTACCAACAATTGATTTCCTCCACCCAAAATTTTTTGCCACTCTTCCAAAATTTCTATTGATATGTTTTATTTTTGAATTGCATAAATTTCCTTCTGTATGCTTCTCTCTCCCTTCTCCAGAGAGATATTTCCTCATCTTTTCTTTTTGCTTTTCTTTCATTTCTCAGTCCTTTATGTTATCTCCTTCCCTACAGAGCAATTTTTTTAAAACCTTGAAAAATAAACTCATCAATACATACATGAATAGCCTGGTAAAATGAATTCCCACGTTGGCCGCATCCAAAAATGTGTGTCTCCTACTGCATTTTAAATTCAATACCTCTCAGGAAATGGTGGTATGTTTAATCTTCATTCTTTGGAGCCTGTGGTTTATCATTGCATTGATTAAAGATCTAAAGTCTTTCAAACTTTTTCTCTGTAATGTTGTTATCATCATATAAATTGTTCTCCTAATTCTGCTCACTTCATTGTACATCATTTCATAGAAATCTCTTCCCGGGTTCTTCCAAAACTGTCCGTTTTGTCATTTCTAATGAAATGATAATATTTCATCACATTTTTATATTATAATTTGTTTAGCCATTCCCCAACAGAAAGACTCCCCCCTTACTTTGCAATTTCTGGCAACTACATGAAAAACTGCTACAGATATTTTTGTACGTATCTGTCATTTTCCTCTTTAATTTTTTGGGGGCAGGGTAGGACAATAGGTCAAGTAGTGGTAGAGCTGACTCAAAGAGTGTATATTAGTGATATTCTGGGCATAATTCTTTTTTTTTTAAAGCAATTGGGGTTAAGGAACTTACTCAAGTTTACACGGCCCCGTGTTTCTGGGTGGGTGCTAAGTGTCTGAGCCCAGATTTGATCCCAGGTCATCCCGACTCTGGGGCCGGTGCTCTTACTCATTGTGCTACCTGGCCACCCCACTGGGCGTAATTCTAAATAGCTTTTGAGAATGATTGGACTATTTCACAATTCCATCTAAAAAGTATGAATGTGTCTGTTTTTACCACAAACTGCAGTCAAAGCAGATTAAAGGATATTGTTGTTATTTCTTGGATGGGGGAGAGGAGTGGTTGTGGTAAAAAAAAAAAAACCTAGATAAAGAATATTGTTTAACTTTACTGAAAAGAAAAAGAAAAACTACCTTTGTTCTGGCAGGTGTGAAGTTCCACCAAAGTGACTAAAGTCTTATAAACAATCAGAAAGGGAATTCCATAATTTCCCTGAGGAAAACAAATCCAGAATTGGAGTTTCAAAAGAATCAGAGATTTTGAGATCAGTTTTGGTGAGCTTAAAAAGAAAATCCTTTTTGAAGCCATGTACACATTTGCAAGGAAGGGAAAAGAGGTTGTCTATTAAGGAAGTGAAAAGGTAGTAAAGAAGATATTAATCTATATGTATATAATATATGTATGTATGTGTGTATGTATTTGAGACTTTCTCTTTGATTCACTAGTTTGTTCTAAAGTGTATCAATATTTAAATTTCCAGGGTTTAGTTATTATTTACTATGGATTTACAGTTTTTTAGAAGTTCCGAAAAACCAACAATTTGACTTCTAATTTGCTAATGTTCTAATGCCACCAGTCAGTAAGTCAACAATAATTTATTAAATGCTTATTATATGCCAGACAATATGCTAAGCCCTGAAGCTACAATGCAAGGCAAAAATATGGTCTGTCCCTTCAAAGAGTTCGCATTCTAATATGGCAGACAAGATTATAGGTAGCTACCTACATACAAGAAATATCCAGAGCATACGAAAGGTATTCTCAGAGATACGGCACTGCTAATAGCAGGGTGAATAACTTGGGGTGGGGTGGGAAGGTTTGCAATAAAATATAATTTTACTTTTTCATTGTCTACTTTGTGTCATAGAATTTAGGGTTCAAGGGTCTTTTAGAATTGTCTCATCCAACATTCTCCTTTTACAGATAAAGAAATAGAAGCCTGAGAAGTGGATTGCTCAGGGTCACACTGATGATAACTGATTGGGCTGAGGTCTTCTGACTGTAAATCAAGCATACTTCCTACCATGCCACACTGACTTCACACTTGTGTCCCTAGATGAGATGATCAGAAGAATAGTATTGGGAAAACACACTTTGATATTTAAAATATCCATAACTTTATGGGGGCTCAGTGCTGATTTTATACACACAGACACATATGTATATTCACAAGTATCTATGTATAGACACCTAATTATCTAAAGATATAGTTTACACATACACACACAATCCTTCTCTCTCTCTCTCTCTCTCTCTCTCTCTCTCTCTCTCTCTCTCTCTCCTCTCTCTCCCCCCTCCTCCCCTACCATTTCACAGATAGTATTCTAGTGTTGCCATGACAGAAAAAGCCATTGCCCCAAGATCAACCCTGAACATTGCTACTGGCCATCTGACAACAGGCATAGTTTATCACCGAACCTATTCTCAAACCTTGTCCAGCTTGGTAGAACCTGCTAGTTTCTGCCAGTTGGTATAACCTTTGATAACCCAAGATCATCTCCATGCCACTAGTGAGAGTTTAGGGCTTCAATGAAGAAAGGAAAAGAGGATGATAGGAATAAACTCTTGTCGTAGTCAGATTCGTCACTAGCATGAAAAAGGAAGGTATTTTTTTTCTCAGTTTTGTCCTTTTATGTATCATCAAAAGCTTGATATCCTATATCACACACTATGAAATTCCAGAGGTCCTATGACTGGCATTATTTAGGAATTGTGCTGATTTTCTAAGTGTCTAATAATATGGACACCTCTGCTGTAGGCTGGTAAAATGGTGATTATTTCAGAAAATGGCAAGAGTTTGAAAGTTTGGCATGTCATGGGCTCCACTGCTTCAGCTGATCAAAGTAGGGAACTACCCTTGGTCCAGGGCACAACAGCAGTGTGCTTGTAAAGAGGCAGGCATTTTCAACATAGTCCAGTAGGAAATAGTGCTGAATTGGGCATCAGAGAATTGGGAAGCCAGAGAATCTCAGTTGTGATGCTCACTATTTGTGTGACAGTGGGAAAAAATTACTTAAACTCTTTGGACCTCCATTTTCCTTTCTATAAAATAAGAGATGGTATGGATAAGAGACTACAAGGCAGTATCAAAACACTGACTCTGGAGTCGGAAACCTGAGTCCTAGAATCCTGTCCCTAATGTTTACCTCTTATATGTTCTTGGGGAAGTAACTTAACCTACCTGGGCTTCAGTTTCCTCATCTGTAAAATGAAGGGGTTAGACTAGTTGCTAGATTAGATTAGAGACACAGTCTATAATGGATTTTCATTATGTTCCACCAATTCTTGGTCCACCTAGAATCCATCTGGGTGTCCATAAGCAAGAAGAGTTGCAAGAAGAAAGTAAATTCATTCCTCCCTCCTTCTATTTCTTCCTCCCCTAAAAGGGCTACCCAGATCCTTTCTGGGTGCCAATCATGAAAAATTACATGGCTGTTCATTTTTCTTGGATGATATAAGAGTCATGAACTACAACCCTTACTATAAGGGTTCTTTATTCTTCTTTATTCTAACTTCCTTCAGACATCATCACATGACTTAATTCCCTGATCTAAAGATCCCTTGGAACTATTATCTCACCCACCAACACACCCTAAAGACTCTGAGGTCTTGTTATCTACTCTGCTGCTGCCTCCTCAGAATTTCAAGGTTTTTACATGCTCCCTGTAGCCAAACTTTCTTATGTTTTTTGTCTCTCCACATTAAGATGTGAACCCCTTCAGTGCAGAGACTCTTGTTATATTGCTGTTCTTCTATTTGTTTCCCCTGGAAGATTATTATTTTTTTGGAGGGGGGAACACAGGGCAATTGGGGTTAAGTGACCTGCCCAATGTCACACAGCTAATAATTGTTAAGTGTCTGAGGTCGAATTTGAATTCAGGTCCTCCCAATTCCAGGGCCAGTGCTCTATTCATTGTGCCACCTAGCTGCCCCTCCCTGACAGATTGTAAGTGTTTAACAATTTTTTTCCTATTCATTAATTTATTTCATCTGTGATCCTTTGACTACCTAAATACTTTGGTTCCCAAAATTTACTGCAAGCTAGTAAGCTAATAAATCTTCATACTTGTGGCTGAAGGGAAGGATGAGAAGCTCGTTAATACTCAATTTTTAAAGGCTATGTCATTTAAGGAAAAACTCCACTTGCAACAGCCCTTTAACAATCATTTATTTAGCACCTACTATTTGGGGGGCTTTGCTATTTATATTTTTGATGGACTCCCCCATTATCTGATGGTGCAAACTCTCCTAATTTTTCTCACTATGACTAGACTACAATACCATAATAAAAACATCACAACTGAAAAAGAGACACCAAAAACAAGAATGAAAACTTTGACTCTTTTCTTGTCTCTGCTGCTAATGAGCTTTGTTATTCTGGGTAATTCCTTAGACTCCTTGATGCCTCAATTTCCCTATCTTTTAAATTGGGGGGGGGTATTATCTGGAACACTGGGAAAAATATTTGGAATAATCTATATTATAAATAGGAAGAATAATGATAGGTCTCCTGGGCAGAAAACCAACACCATTAATTGTATCTCTCCCTTTGAATTTCACTTTAATTTTTATCTCTATTATGGGTATTTCCATTTACATTTTCTAAATCCTTTTAGAGCTGATTAAGCAATAATATATGACTTTTTAAATTAATGAGCATTCTTTTTAAATTTGCTTATTTATTTTTAGTTTTCAACATTCACTTCCACAAGATTTTGAGTTCCAAATTTTCTCCCCATTTCTCCCCTCTGCCCATTTCAAGGTGTGCAATTTGATATAGGCTCTACATACAGTCATATTGATCCTATTTTCACATCAGTCAGGTAGTAAAGAAGAATTAGAACCAATGGGAGAAACCACAAGAAAGGAGAAACAAATGAGGGAGTAAGGGACAGCGCAAATTAATATGTTTCAAACTGCATTCAGATTCCATAGTTCTTTTTTTCTGGATGTGGATAGTATTTTCCATCATGAGTCCTTTGAAGTTGTCTTGGATCCTTACATTGCTAAAAAGAAGTAAGTCTGATTATGAAAGTTAGTCATTGCACATTGTGGATGATACTGTGTACAATGTTCTCCTGGTTCTGCTCACTTCACTCAGCATCAAGTTCATTAAAATCTTTCCAGGTTTTTCTGAAGTCTGCCTGCTCCTCATTTCTTATAGCACAATAATATTTAATTACATTCATATACCACAGCTTGCTCAGCCATTCTCCAGCTGATGGGCCTCCCCTCAATTTCCAATTCTTGGCCACCACAAAAAGAACTACTTTAAATATTTTTGTACATGTGGGTCCTTTTCCCATTTTTATCATCTCTACAGGATACAGCCCTAGAAATGGTATTGCTGGGTCAAAGGGTATGCACATTTTTATACCCTTTTGGGTATAGTCCCAAATTGTTCTCCAGAATGGTTGGATCAGTTCACAACTCAACCAATAAGGGATTAGTGTTCCAATTTTCCCATATCTTCTGCAGCATTTATAATTTTCCTCTTTTGTCATGTTAGCTAATCTGATAGGTATGATGTGGTACCTCACAGCTGTTTTGATTTGTATTTTTGTAATCAATAGTAATTTAGAGCATCTTTTTCAATGAGAGTTTTATGTTCATATCAAGATATAGAGTTGGAACTGGAATGCAGGAAGACCTGAGTTCAAATCTAGCCTTTGACAACTTACTAATGGTATGACCAATGACAATTCAGTTTATCTTCTTTGCCTCAGTTTTATCATCTGGAAAATGGGATAACTAATAGCACCTATCTCTCAGGATTGTTGTGAAGATAAGATGAGCTATACTTCTAAAAGCATCTTGCAAAGCTTAAAGCACTATATAAATACTAGTTGTTATTATTAAATTTTTGCTCAATGTTATGCCCTTTTCAGAGGTATTAATTGTGTTCAGAACCTCAGGTCAGGTCTAGAGAAACGTATAAAGTGAAAACCATATTTCATTGCAAAATCATCACAGATTTTATACCTATTTATTGCAAAAAAGTGGGGTGCAACCATTTATATGAAGCTTTTCTTTAAAAAAAAACATGTGCTGGTACTACTTAAAAATCATTTGTTACTAAACTGTCTTTGGTGCAATATGAAGAAGCATGGAATACTCATGAATATATGTTAAAATTGAATACTGTGCATGAGTTGTGAATTCTAGGCTTGTGGTTCACATTGCGCACTAGATGAATACATATCCATATGCCACTGATGAATACATTGCTGCTGTTTACCGTCTAAGTGGTGTGATGAACAGAATTATACAATGTGAGGATTATGTGGCAACAAAGTTATAAACCAACTTTAGGACTGAAAAAACAGGGTGTGGTGATTATGTGGTGAAATATGGGAAAATTTGCTTCTGGTACCCTCCCATCTCCATCTCCTTTCTTAATATTACCAGTCCTACCTCCTCCCCTGGTGGTCAGGTGGTCTAGTAAGCAGAGTACTAGATTTCAAACTAGGAAGAATTCAAATCCTGACTTAGAAAAATTAGTAGTTGTATGATCCTGGCTCACTGAGACCCAGGCTCAGTGCCCTCATTT
The DNA here is from genome assembly GCF_028583685.1 of Petaurus breviceps papuanus. Classification (NCBI taxonomy): domain Eukaryota; kingdom Metazoa; phylum Chordata; class Mammalia; order Diprotodontia; family Petauridae; genus Petaurus; species Petaurus breviceps. The sequence continues at coordinate 8,047,987 of NW_027185694.1, read as the reverse complement.
TAAAAATGGGGATAATAATAGCATCTGCTTCCCAGGGTTGTTTTTTTTTTTTTAAGCAACTGGGGTTAAGTAACTTGCTCAAGGTTACACGGCCAGTTATTTCTGGGTGTGGTGCTGGGTGTCTGAGCCCGGGATTTGATCTCCAGGTCGTCCCAACACTGGAGCCGGTGCTCTTACTCGCTGAGCCACCTGGCCGCCCCTACCAGGGTTGTTATGATAATAAAAGGAGACCATATTTATAAAGTGCTTTACAAACCTTAAAATCCTAGTTAAGTGTTAGATATTATTTCCTCCCCCACCCCTTCCCACCACCACAAAACCTTCATGTTGTATTTCCTATTCCTGGAAGGCAATAGCTACAGTATATGCTGAACAAGAACAATAAAGAAATTGGAACTGCAGTGTTAATAACTTATTCCTACTAAAGAATGAGTGCATGAGTTAATGATCTCATTACTGAGGCTTTGATGACTTAACCTATAAGGACAATTAATCGATTCATATTAATAGAAGGTGATTTGGGGCAATATAGGCATACTATAAAATGATTGTTTTCCACTATAGTAGTAATAGCTAACATTTGTATAGTACTTACTATCAGCCAGGCACTATGCTAAGCACTTTAAAAGTTATTTTTCATTTGATCCTCACAACAATCCTTGGAGGTAGGCACTATTATTATTCTCATTTTTACAGATGAGGAAACTGAGGCAAACAGAGATTAAATGTCTTGCTGAGGGTCACATGGCTGATAAGAGGCAGAAATTGGATTGAAACTTATCTTCCTGCCTCTAGGTCTGTTACTTTATTCATTGCACTGTGTGGCTGCCCTTCTATAAAAGAAGCTTCAACATAATTGAGAACTTGTGGTTCTTTCCCTCATCCTCTGACACATTCCCTGCCCCCTCCTTACATACACTGCACCACTACCACATTGTTGTAACATGCTGGTGCTTGGTTTCAGATACAGGCACCTACCTCAAACTTTACATGCTAGTTAGAGTTAATGTAGGATCTTAAAATGCCCGTGAAAGCAAAAATCAAAGACAACCTGGAGTACTGAGACAAACATGATATTTGAACTCAGAAGTTCTGAGATACCATCCAAGATCGAGTATTTATAATGTAATTTAAATTATTATCTGCAAAATGGGTATAATAAGAGGGTCATAAAATTAGAGCTGGGAGGGACCTTAAAAGTTATCTAGTTCAATCTTCTATTTTATGAATGAAGAACCTGAGGCCCAGAGAGTTTATAAGACTCTTCTCAGATCAAACAGGTAGTAAGATTCAAGCCTGATATTGGAACTCAGCATTTATTTTCCACCATCCAACTTTACATATCTTAATATCTTTTCCACCCCTCTCATAAAATTGTTTGGAGACTCAGGTTAAATAGATTTGAAAGAACTCTAGATTTGTAAGTGATTTATGCTGAAAAATATTTTTTTAGGGGAGGCTAGGTGTTGCAGTGAATAGAGCATCAGCCATGGAGTCAGGAGGACCTTAGTTCAAATCCCACATCAGACATTTAACACTTACTAGCTGCGTGACCTTGGGCAAGTCACTTTACCCCGATTGCCTTGCCTTCCCCCCTCCAAAAAGAAAAAAAAATATATTTTTTTTTACTTTCTACAAACAGTTTGATTTTGTAGATAAGTATTCAACTCTTTTGGTCTTCTATGATATGCATCTTTCCACCTGCTTTTGCTCACATCTGTCCACTTTCTTATGAATGTGGATTGTTTTGCAATATTGAATAAGGAGTCGCCATATGCCACAGTGGTTCTCCATTCTCTTGTCAATTTGAAATTATTGTCAATTTCCACATTTTCCCAAGTTCTGTTATCAAGTATCCAGAGAGCATAAATCATTCTTTTCCTGCTAGGTTGCTGCTGCTGCTTTGCTGTGTGATCTAATTTAGCTTCATAAACCCCTTCCAGAGCTATCACCCCAATTGTATTACAAAAGGCTCCTTCATGGCTTCATTGTGCCACTAGTTTTACTCCTAAGCCCTTCCAGATGAGAGCTATCTTATGCATGCATACTTAGGCTTGAATAGTTTATTACTGTTACTTTTCATCCAGTTCCTCATTCTCTTCACTGTAAGAGTCTCTCTTTCTTCTTCTGTCTCAATTCGCCTGAAACTGAGAAGTAGAAGTAGAGTCTGTGTCTTTTAAGCCTTACCTTGTCTTGATGCTATTACTGTAGTGAATATGCAGGGGTTAAGTGCTAAGTGCTGGGAATACAAATATAAATGAAAGTGATACCTGTCTACCCTTCAGGAGTTTACTCTGTAATGAGGGAAGACAATAAAGACAGAGGAGTCGTAAAGGCAGGATGTCTATATTAGGCTAAGGCTGCTCGGGCCATTTGTAATCATCCTGAGCTGCCATGCCACTTGATCCAGATGGCTGTGGAGGAGATGGTAGGACTGTTGACTTTACCCAGCTCTGCCTCCCTTCAGCCCACTTGCAAGTCATCACCTTCCTGATGTCCTGGGTCCTCTTCAAGAATGAAGGACACATGACAGTGGAGGAATTTGAAGAGTGAGGACTAGAGGCAGGAGTGATGTGCTCAGGGCCTGACTCAATGGCTCAGGTCAGGGATTCAAGAGCTTTGCTGTTTGTCCTTCATTTTCAAAGAGGACCAATAGCCTCACTGGCTGAGGTCTTGACTTGCCTGTGAATTGCGTTTAAGTGAGGCAGAGTTGCACAAACTCGTCAGCCTTACTCTCTCTTCCAGAGTCATAAAAGTCTAATGGCAATCCAAAAGTCAGGACAACTGGCAATGGCCCGGGAGGCAGCAGATGACTGACCAGACTGTATATCTTTTTTTTTTTTTATTAAAGCAATTGGGGTTAAGCAACTTGCTCAAGGTTACACGGCCAGTTATCTCTAGGTGTGGTGCTAAGTATCAGAGCCCGGATTCAATCCCAGGTCATCCCGACTCTGGGGCCGGTGCTCTTACTCACTGAGCCACCTGGCTGACCCTAGGACTCTAACCACTCCACAGCACCTGTATCAGCCACCTTCATTGCTGTTGGAACAAGTTGTTCTCATACACCCATCTGGCTAGGGCAAATCTTCACATGCTTGGGGTAGACATCCCCCTAACTCACCAACAGGCTTAAGACCCATCAGTTAAACTTAACCTGTTTTAGCCTCTCTGCTGAGATCGTTTTACCTGGGTATGGCTGCTGCACATGCTACAGCTTTGTGGAGTGACAGGTGAGAGGGGTGAGTAGTCCTGAAAAGGGCTTGGCAAGCCTCCACACCAGAGATGCTAGTCTTCTCTGCACACCCCATATACCCCAATTCAATTATCACAAGAGAGTCTGCAGGACAGAAGCAGATTCAGGATGGTTGGTCAGGAACTGGAGAAATCAGGAGAATGAGGAGTAGATCTGAAAGCGAAGTGAGTTTGAACAAAACACCCACTCTTTGGCTCATTTAAAAGCCTTCTACAATCTGATACCACCATCCTTTTCTTTATTTTACATCAATCCCTTCCAAATTCACTATGTTCTAGCAAGACTGGATTATCATATGTCCTTTCAATTCAGCATGTATATGTCCTCTGACACTAAACACTTCCACAGACTGTGCCTTATATCCCCGTAATGTAATTTCTCATTTCTAAATTTCATTACATTTAACTCCTATAAAAGCTCAGATCAAATTCCACTTTCTCCATGTGGCATTTCCTGAACCCGTTTTAATGTTTTCTTCTTCCTCAATTATTTCTAGTGAGCTATATCTCTTTTCTTCCCCCTTCTTTATTTCTTTCCTTGTATTATATTTGTTGGTCTCTATGCTGTATCCCCTCAGTAGAATACAAAGTCTTTGAAAGCCAAGACAATGTCATTTTTGTCTTTGGATCTTATTGTTTAACACAATGCATATAGCAGGTGCTTAATAAATGTTTGTGGGATTTAATTTATTGAATTGTGGGAGAAGGATAAGGCAGTGTTAAAAGAATGCTAGAGGGGACAATTAGGTGGCATAGTGAATAGAGCACCAGCCCTGGAGTGAGGAGGATCTGAGTTCAAATCCAGCCTCAGACACTTGACACACTTACTAGCCATGTGACTTTGGGCAAGTCCCTTAATCCCAACTGCCCTCCAAAAAGCAAAAACCAAAAACCAAAAATAATGCTAGAAAGAAGTGAAGAAGAAAGAGACTTGAGAAAAGATTTAGCAATGAAGCCAGTGATGACTTTAGAGAATGTAGCTTTGGTTGAGTGGCACAGACTGAAACTAGATTGTAGGGCACTAAAGAGTGAGTAAGTTGGAAGGTGACAAGAAAATGAAGGCAGAAAATATAGGACACTTAGGCAGTTTAACAATGAATGTAAACTCCTTGAGGATAGGTCCTGATTCATTTTTGTCAATATCTGTAGGACCTACAACTGTGCACATAGTATATATTTAACAAATGCTTGTTGAAATGAATTGAAAGGAAGGAGAGTAAATGGTTTGTAGTTAGAAGGGCTTAGCAACTGCATCAAATGAAGAATGAAAGTACAGGAAAATCTCTTTGGGGAAGGAAAAACAATCCAGAAGTTTTATTGTTGTTTTTCTTTTAATAAACCTTTTTAAGTTCAATATTGTTCTTTTTTTTAATCTTTTGTATGGTATTTTATTTCTCGAATAGCAAATTTATAAATTGACATTCATTCAATGTGTATTGGTTTGCTTTGGAATCAAGGCCTGATATAGGTCTTCTTTATGTTGAAGAATATTTTTGTCGGAAATTTGATGGTAATGAGTCTCTTGGAATTTTTCTTTAAATTCCTTCAACAAAATACCCATGATCTCTGAGTCATCTCCCAAGAGGAAGATATTGAATATGCTGCATTTATACCTGGATGTCAGTAAGGGGGCCATAGCTTATACCTAATATCACTGTGAGTGATTCCTGAAGCCCACTTTTCGAGCTGTGTTCAAATACACTTTTTTTCTTTTCCCCAAGATAACTTGAAGCTTAATGGTGGAGCTTTTCAGGCATTCACAGGACCTGAAGAAACCCTGTGCTTTTGTCTCCCCTGAGAGCTATAACAACTATGAAGTGACAACACTCTACAGGGGATCAGTGAGGAAAGAAAATCAATAGTGATATATGCAATGTGTGCCTTGCCTCCAAAGAAAATTGAAAATCGGTTGTAAGGTTTCCAGGCTGGGTGAAGTGCTCAGTCTGTTTTCTAAACAAGGGCCCTTGGAATATGTGGTTGGTCTCTTGTCATAATACTCGTATACTCACTCTTGAAGTCCTCCATGATTTTTGAGACTTTGATTTCTTCTTTAATATTGGAGATTCAAAGATGATCAATCATTATTTCTTTTAGGTTACAATTCTCAGGCAGTTTATTTTTGTTTTCCTTCCAAAGGTTCTGACTAGCTTGGACAAAATTTAGTGGAGTAGACCAGTATTTCTTTAACAAATTGTTAGAGACATTTGGGAATAACTTTTTTATTGGTAAATTTGGGGCTTATAAGCCTTCAGATTATCTTTGACTCCTCATTCTCCCTCATACCCATATCCAATCAGTTGCCAAGTCTTATTAATTCTACCTTCCCATTTATTTCATTTCTATTCCATTTTCTCCATTCACATGGTCACCAAACTAGTTCATGCCCTTATTGCATCTTATCTGGACTATTATAGTAGTCTCCTAATTAGACTCTCATTCTCAGGTCTCTTCCCATTTGAATCCATTCTTCACTTAGCTACCAAACTGGTATTCCTAAACTATAGAACAGACCATGTCACTCCCTTACTCAAAAAACTTCAGGAACTATCTATTAGCTTAGGAGAAAATACAAACTCCTTTTGGTGACACTTAATAATCTGACTCCCACCTGTCTTCCTAGACTGATTTCATATCACTCTTCCTCCTGCCCTATATGTTTCAGCCAAAATGATCTACTTTCTGTTCTCCATATGAAACACTGAATCTCTTGGTCTTTTTCTTTACATATGCTGTTCTTTTCATGCTTAGAATGAATTCCATTCTCATTTCATCCTCTTGGAATAACTAGTTTCCTTCAAAACTCAACTCAAGTACAACCTCTTACATAAGACCTTTCCAGTTTCCCATAAATTGTTAGTTTCCCTAAAATTTCCTTGCAATTGTTTTGTTTAATTTCTGTGTAATTGTTGTTTTCTTATGTCCATTATTTTTTTCTTTTCTTCTGTAAATTTAACAATCATCAATAAATACAAACACTTCAATATATTTTTTTAAGAAATGTATAAGAAATTGTGAACTTTGTTAGAATGGGTACCATGACTCGTTTGGTTAAGAATATATCTCTTACCCATAACTGTGGAAGGTATATTGTCTAATTTTGATACTTTTAAAATGACCAGATAGTGTTGCTTATCACCTTCTTGTCCTACTCAACAAAAAGGTTTTAATCAGCTGACTCTGGCAATTATGCATTCCACTACATTGAGAAGGGGAACTTGAAGGAGTACCAAGGTCTCAGAGAATCTTACATTAGTATCATCTCTCTGTAGTTTCACTCTTGTCTTCTTAATCTGGGAATGTGATTGGTGTGGATTTGCCCAATTAGAATTAGCTCTGAGCCCCCAAGTACTAGAAATATCATCTTCTCCCTGAAAAGGCTGATTGAAATCACTCAGCTCCACTGGAAAAAAATCTTGGCAGAATAGAGTTGTTCTTCCATGTGAAGAGACAGGTATACTCCAATACTGTGTTTGGTGTTGTTATTTTTTCTGCATATAATAAATTAAAAGAATAAATGATACTTAACATCTACTTTTGTGGTTTATACAGTCTCTCTTGGACTTATAGTGCAAAGGCTTCTTCACAATACAGTAGTTCTAGAAAAAAACACTTTAACTTATTTAATCCCAAAAGACCACAACTCCTTTGAGCAGGAAAAGGCATTTAGGAAATATAATATAGTTTGCAGCTGGGTTGATAGCCTCCAGTAGGATCAGACAAGATGAAGGACTTAGGATTTAGGTCTCTGGATCTGCACCTTAGTTCCTCCTTACACAAAGGGACATAGTCTTGAGTGATCTCTTCACTCCTCAGGCCATACTTCCCCATATTGTAGGCTGCAACTCCTTTGGTCAGTGCTTTGTCCCTCAATGTCCTGTGTGTGGCAAAAACTACACAAAACTGCTTTTCATCACTCAAGCAGGCCATAAGCCTTCCTGGGAATCTTAACCTTAACCTGGGATCTGTGGACTCCATAGAAGTCCTTATATAGATTCCAGTGGTCCATAAACTTGGAAGGGGAAAAACATTTTTATTTTACTAATCACTAACTGAAATTTAACATCTCTTTTCAAATGTTATCTGCCATTTTATAAAATGGTGTCTTGCAGCACATGCTACCCATGAATTCAAGGAATGTAACATGGAGATTCTTTCAAACAGTGCTTGGAGGCTTAAAGGCATTAATATCCCCAACACATATTATCTAGAGAGTTTAGAAGCACATAATTAAGAACACTGTATTCACCATGAATGTTTATTGTGAAAAACCATGAGGTCAAGGAAACAAAGTATCTTGTTTTCTGGGATGATGGGTGACGCTCATGGAGAGAAGCAACATCATAAAATAAGCTATGTTATACATTTGGTACGAGGCAACTCAATAAAACCAGTGAAGCAACAGAGAAAAATGCTGAGACACAAAGTACAATTTCAGTGTGAATTCGGCTCGTACATCAGTCTCCTACTGAAGTTTTCAGGGCAGAGATGTGGTTTACGGTTATTTGCAGGTGTGCACCTGCTGAACGTGATTCTACTTCAACCATTAGGAAAACAGCAACAAAAAGTCAGTTTGATTCAGTTCAGTTCAATTGTGCAGCATACTGTGCTAGGTACTAGAGATGCAAAGACAGAACAAGGATAATCCTGGAATCTCAGGGCTGGAAGACACCTCAGAGACCAAACAGTCTCACTTGACACTTCTTTTGAGGCTTGAATGAGATTATGCATGTAAAGTACTTTGTAAACTTTTAATTTCATATAAATGTGGTGGTGGTGGCAGAGGTAGGAATGATCCTAGATATACTAGCAATAGTAGAAGTGGTTACAGTGGTTGTAGTTGTAGCAGTAACAGTAAAGATAGTAATGGTATTAATAATGGCAGTAGTAGTAATAGTAATGATGGTAAAAGTTGCAGTGGTAGTAGTAGAGTGGTAATAATAATAATGGTGACAGTACTAGCTATAGTTGTAGTGATAGTAATAGTAATGCTTGTCTATTGGTACTAATGCTGGTAGTAGAAGCAGAAGTAGTGGTAGTAAGGATGGGGAGGGTAATAGTAGTAATGGTAATAATGGAAGTAAAATAGTAGTAATAGTAATGGTAGTAGTAGTAATGATAGTGGTAGTAATATTGTGGTAGTAGTAGTGTTTAGTAGGGACAGCTAGTAGTAGTAATGAATTAATAGTAATAATAATAATGGTAATAATAGTGGTGGTGGTGGTAGCACTAGCAATGTTGGTTGTAGTAGTGGTAGTAGTAGAAGGAATAGTAGTGGTCCTAGTAATGGTGGTAACAGTAGGAATAATAATGGTAATAGTAGTTATGGTAAGGAAGCCAACACATACACATAAGGTAACAAAAATATAAATTATAATATCTGTATGAAGATTCATAAGAAAAAAATCTTCTTCTAACTAGAAGCAGGTCTCTGAGTCCGACAATGCCTATAATGACCATTCTTCAGAGGCACCTCCGTGGCTCCGTGGATAAAGTGCTCAGCCTGGAGTGAGGCTGAATTCAAATCTGGCCTCAGATACTGAGTGTGTGTGACCCTGGGTAAGTCACTTAATTTCTATTTGCCTTAATCTATTAGAAAAGGAAATGGCAAACCACTTCAGTATCCTTGCCAAGAAAACCTCATGGACAGTACTGGTGTGCTATGATCCATAGGGTCACAAAGAGTTGGACATGACTGAAAGACCAAACAACATGGTTACAACTCCAGGAAGAAGCCATATCCACCCAAATGATGACAAAACTTGATGGACTTTTCTTTATTAGATGAGTGGATTTTGTATGTGGAGCATGCACGCTAAGGAACAGTACAAATCCCATTCTCAAAATCTGAGAGTCATCTTACCCTCAAGCAGTTTGGTAACCAAGTATTTTGCCATCTAAGGTACAGTCAATCTCTCAGTCAGATGTGCCCTTTGATCTAAAGAATACCTCAGATCTTAGGTTCTTAAATTTACTCTACCTTCTAGGAGCTTCATTCACTTTCAACCTCCTCCAGCAGCAGTAGCAGCAACAGCTCTCACTTTTTCTTCACAACTGTCTCAATGACCTACAAGCTCTGTCCAATAGACTCTGTTGGAGAAAGTCCAGCACCCTGAGCCCATGAGCCTTGGGAATAGCAGTGTCCCGAAACCACCAGTCCTGCCTCTAGCTCAACTCTCACAACCCTCATTGAGAAGAGAGATTATAAGTGGTGATGGGCCTCACACACCTCAGCAGCAGCAGCAACAACTGCCAGCCAACAGTCATCTGCAGGCAGATATGCACAGAGCCCTGGGATTGGCAGCACCACACACACAACTGTCTCTGCTTCCAGCCCATCCTTTTAAGTCATCACATGGAGGAGCAACACTTATGGAGAAGGGGCCAACCATTCCTCCCCCTACCCTAACTGCCAATCAGCCTGCCACACACAGAGCCCCTAAACCAGCCTAGATGACACATTATGGAATCCTAAAGGAGAAATAACATGTGACATGTGCCAGACAAATAAAACCACTCCTCTCTCTGGGGGGAGACTCTCAGACCCTCGTGGAGATAACCCATGAGTCTGAATCCAAGAAGCTTGGGAGTTACATTGCTTCTAGCCCAGTACTCTCAACCACTGTCCTGGCAAGCAACGTGTGCATCTTTCCTATGGAGATGAAGTCGGGCAGAAGCTCCTGCAGCTGCCTTAGCCACAGCTATGCTGCGCTCTAAGGACCATGGGACCCATCTAGCTGATGTGAAGCTAAAATCATACTATGTGCTGTCTCCCTCAATAGAGTATGATGAGCTCCTTGAGAATAGGGACATTTGTATCCCCAAGGCTTACCACAGTGCTTGGCACACAGTAGATACTTAATTCATTATTATTATTATGCATTGTTATTTTGTTTATCCCTTCTGGAAGAAGACCAATTACATCAGGAGGGTGATGTCTTGACTTGTAAGTGAATTAGATTTAAGTAAGGCAGAACTGAGCAAAGTCATCAACCCCATTCTTTCCTTCAGAGTCATCTGACTCCAGTGGTAAGACATAGGTCAGGACAACTGGTGATGGCCCAGAATGCAAGGGGAGACCTTGGTTATTTTTCTAACGTTTTACCCAGGTCTCAGTTTGTCTGAGGCAGCACCCATTCAAGATCAAGGCTAGGTAAGAATTGAAGTAAAAGATGGCCTACTTTGCCTTTACAAAAGAGTCAGTCAGGGAGGGGGAGACCCTCACAATTTTTGGCCAGAACAGGAATAATTGCTATTTACATTCATTCTGAGCCATCAAAACCTAAACAATGAACAAGTGAGGCTTAGGCTGGGGCCTATCATTGGGCAATCAGTAAAGAAATCATGGAAGGAGATGGCACCTGCCCTGAGTCATGGAGGAGGGAAAGAATTTATAAAGGCAGACAAAAAATGCAGAGTAGATTCTATTTCAGGCATGGAAATTGTACATCTAAAGGATTTCAGAGGCAAGAAAGGGGAGGACACTATTGGAAGAATAGTTCAATTGGGTTAGAATGCAGAGTATATAGAGCTGAGTAGTATGATAAGCCTGAGAAGGTAGGTTGGAGACCCTGTGGAAGGTTTGGAATGCCAGGATGAGAAGTTTGTATTTTATTTGGTAAACAATAGTACTCTTCTAAAGGCTTTTGGTTAGAAGAGCAGTGTGGTTAGACCTGTGCATTGGTAAGATCATTTAGTTATCCATGTGGAGGATCGATTAGACTGATGATTGCCAGAGGAGACAAATATCTGGAAGATGTTGAAGTCTTATAGAAAAAGTGAGCCTGCCAGGTTACTATTCTTAAAGTTGGTGAAATGAAATTTGAAAGTTCTTCAATTTCAATGGGCCAATGGAATGCTTTAACTTGAATACAACCCTTCCTAAAAACCTGGAGTTCAATCTGGCCATTTGATTTGCTCTTCATTAGCCTTAATGTTCCTGGGGCCCTCTGGGAGGCAGGCATTTTGGATCAGTGTAGGGTAAGCAGAACTGGGTGCACATATCCTGTCATTTTTTGGATAGTACTGGCACATATTTTCTTTCTTTCTTTTATTAGATTTTAACATTAGTTATTTTATTTTTAATTTATTTATTTTTAGTTTACAACATTCAGTTCCACAGGTTTTGGAGTTCCAAATTCTGTCCCCATTCTTCTCTCCCCCCTCCCATGGTGACATGCAATCTGATGTAGGCTCTACATATACCTTCACATTAAACATCAGTCAGGTATAAATAAGAATTATAACCAATGAAATGAACAACGAGAAAGAAGAAACAAAACAAAATGAAAAACAGAGAGAGCAAATAGTTTGCTTCAATCTGCATTCAGACTCTAATTCTTTCTCTGGATGTGGACATCTCTTTCCATCATTAGTCTTTTGGAGTTGTCTTATAACCTTGTATTACTGAGAAGAGACCAATCTATCAAAGTCAGTCATTGCAAATGCGATGTGTCTGTAATTGTGTACAATGTTATCCTGGTTCTGCTTTCCTCACTCGGCATCAGTTTATATGTCTCTCCAGGTTATTATGAATTCCGTCTGTTCCTCATTTCTTATAGCACAATAGTACTCCATTAAATTCATATACCACAACTTGCTTAGCCATTCCCCAACTGAAGGGGATCCACTTGATCTCCAATTATTTGCCACCACAAAAAAGAGCTGCTATAAATATTTTTGTACATGTGGGTCCTCCTCCCACTTGTATGATCTCTTTGGAATACAGTCCTAGAAGTGGTATTTCTGGGTCAAAGGGTATTCACTTTTTATAGCCCGTTGGGCATAGTTCCAAATTGCTCTACAGAATGTTGGATCAATTCACAACTCCACCAACAATGCATTAATGTTCCAATTTTCCCACATCTTCTCCAGCATTGATCATTTTCCCGTTTTATCATGTTAGCCAATCTGACCAGTGAGATATGGTACCTAAGAATTGTTTTGATTTGCATTTCCTTAATCAATAGTGGCACATATTTTCTTGCAGACAAGAGTCCACACCTCAGAGGAGCTGAGAGAACTGGAAGACACCAGTTGGTAAGTAGAATCAAGAGAAAGGGAAATATAAAGACTGCAAGAAGGGAAAAATAAGAGGCAGATCAAACCAATTAAGCAGAATCGAAGAGTTCAGGTAAAAGGGGTTATTAGTTCTGGTCCAGAAATGTTGACAAATATGGGCCAGAAACTTAGAAATTAAAATGTGAAAGCATATATATATATATATGTATATATATATATATATAATATATATACATACATAGAGAGACAGACAGACAGAGAGACAGAGAGAGAGAGAAAGACAGAGAGAGAGGTTCTTATATGCATATATATATATGCGTTATGATTTTATGTATTTATACATATAAATGATTAATATCCATATATATCTAGATGGATATTGCTCATAACATATACATGATATATAATATGTTATAAATTATACTATATGCCTATGTGATATGGATACATTTTATCATGTGTATACTATGAAATATGTGTGCATATTATATAAATGTATATATAGTATTGTGTGTATATATATATATATACATCCACATATGTATACACATATACATATCTATATAATAACAGACATACACATATGCTCATGTGTATGCACATCCCTTGTTGGACTATGGAGTTCCTAAGATAAAATATTATAGTCTGTAACACCAATAGGCCTATATTCTGGTAGAAGTATGTATAAATAAGGCAGTGTGATATAGGAGAAAGAATTCTAGCTAGGTTATCATTGATAAGTTATTGAAACTCTCTTAGCTTCCAGTATTCATTTGTAAAATGGATGTGACAATACTTAGACCATTTATATCATAGGTTGTTATGAGGGTAATCATAATTGTTAGCATTTGTATTATGCTTTAAGGTCTATAATGTTTTTTACACATATTATCTGAGAGAATTGTGGATATTGAGTGAACCCCATTGACTCCATCTTGTGACTCAGTTCTGAAGCTTGCTCACTTCCCTTTCTATTTGATTATGGGTCTAGTCATGAAGGGATGGGGAACCTGCAGCTTCAAGACCAAGAAAAGTCCTTGGGTGCAACCTTTTGACTGAGTTCACGTTTTGCAAAACAAATCTTTTTATTGAAGGGATTTTTTCTGTGAAGTTTGGATACACTTGAGGACCTATAGGGTCACATTTGGCCCTAAGACCATAAGTTCCCCACTCTTGCTGCTAGTCCAATTTCTGTCTTGTGAAAAAGCTTTAGATATACATCCTAGAATTTCAGCTGTAAGGAAATTACAAGATTTGGTCAGAGGTTGGAGGATACAGTTCTCTCTATTTTTGATTATTATTGCTCTCATTGGTCTTTTAGGTTATTTGGCCATTCTTGTGTCTATCCTATGCATTTGTGGTCTAGGGAGAACTAGTTATGGAAATAAGGAAGGGAGGATATGTGGATGAAAACCCAATAGGCTTCTATGGTTATAGATTGAGAGATGGAAGGAACATTAGAGGCCATCTATATCAACCATCATTTTTATAGTTTAAGAGTTCAGGGCCATATGGGTTATGACTTTCCTCAAGTCATAGAGGTATAGGGAAAAAATGGAATTTGAATTATCTCTCTCTACCTCAAAATATAGCATGTTTTAAACAGAACTATGCTGTCTTCACAGCACCAAAAGCTTATGGACATTGAGGTCAAAGAAGTCACTGCTTAGATGTCACTTGATTTCTAGTTTAAGAACTGAAGGAGAATATGATGTCTCCATATATTTTAAGGGTTGTCATATGAAAAGGTATTAGACATATTCTGCTTGGGCCCCAGAGGGTAGACCACCTAGAATCAGTGAATGAAAGTTGCAAAGAGGCAAATTTAGTACAATATAAGGGGAGAACAAACAAAAAACCCAGAACAAAACAAAACAGAAAAATCTTACTAGCACTTGGAGCTGTTCAATGGTGAAGTAAACAATTTCGAGGAGGTTTTAGGTCTTCAGGCAATAGCTGAATGACCATTTGTTGAGTATATAGTAGAGAGAATTCCTTTTTTATATAATTATAATTTGTTTAACATCCATTTAAAAATTTTTTTTTGAATTCCATGTTTTCCCTCCCTCTAACTGTCTTGGGACTGAAAACTTCTCAGGCATTTTTGATTGTTAACTTTCCTCTTCCCCCTCCATTGCTGCAGTCAATCAGCAGCAAGCCCTTTTAGGAGCCTTTTGACCTCCAACCTTACTGGCAAGCTTTCTCCCTCCCCCTCCCTTGCTTCAGGACTCTTTCCCCTTTCCCTTACTGCCAATAAGCAGTAAGCTCTTAGCACCTCCCTTCTTCACTTTGTTGTTTGCCAAATGAGGATAAGTACATTTGAATTGGCTATCCCCTATATCCTTGTTCTTTGTAAGTCCACCTCCCAGCCACTGAGGGATAGTGGCAGGCTTCCCTGTTATTTGCCATTGGGGAAGATTTGCACACTGAGGCTTGAGCTCATCTCTCAGTTGATGGGAGAAGGGACAGCCAGGGTGGGGGGTTGGGGGGCAGGGGGAGGATGGAAGGGTACTTGACTGGGTTAGGGTATAAATTCTTGTTCTGCCTTTTGTAATGTGACTAACTCTTCCTTATGACCAGTCATGGGGAAGCCCACCTTCTTCTCCTTCTTCTCCCAGGGGAAAAGAATAAAATTCCTGTTCTTATCCTAATAAATCTCCATGTTTTTGATTAAAATTTGGATGGGGTTTTTCATCCCAAACATAACCCTTCCATCACCCATTGAGAGGGCAAGGAATATAATATCAATTATACATGTGAAGTCAAGGAAAACATTTGCATATTAGCCATGCCGCACGGGCGCGCATACACACACACACACACACACACACACACACACACACAAAGACAGGAAAAATGAAGTTGAAAAAAAAAAACTATGCTTCAATCTGCATTCAAAGTTAATCAGTTCTCTCCATAGAGAGGATTCTTGGTTAAGTATAGGCTGAAGTAAAATCTCTGCGGTTCCTTCTGATTCCAGAATAGTGTGATACTGTGATTAGTGCTACTTGAATTCTCTAGAGCCTACTCTCCTATTTCTTTTCCTCTTGAGCCACTCCTTCATGTTTTCCTCACTAGTACCCAATTTTTTCTGTCACTTTTGCTCTCTTTCTGTTTTCAGTCAGAGACAAGGTGTATTGTTTCACCAGGAGAAGTGTGCCAGACACTTAAGGAATCTAAGCAATTGGCCAGATTTTAAGAATCTGAGCAATTTGGTAGGTGAGACTGACCTTTTTGGTAGTGTGGCCAGTATTTTGGAGTGATTGGAGGGAAAAGAGAAGATGTCTAGAAGGGATTAAGGGTGGGAATTGGCCTGAGGTGATTCAGACAATAAAAGGGCTGGGCTAGGCTAGATATAACAGAATAGGAGATTGGGGCAGGGTCAAAACCACAATGGCTTTGTGGACAGTTGAAAGGATTATACTGAAATGAGTCTCAGGTAAATGCCAGGGCCTTGTAGGAGAGTTCAGGGTAAATTCAGGGTAGGAGGGTTTCCAGGGCTTATACCCCATCATTCCTCACTCAAACAAATGGGACCCAAATTCTTTTGGAGTAAAGGGTTAAGGTCCTGGCTTCTGAAACTAATTCCTGTTAGTAAGGGTTGTTGAGCTGTCTTTGCCTCACTGGATCCCATTCAAGGGTTCAGACTTTGGAACCTGACTGATTCCAGGTCTAGTGGGCTAGAGACCTTGGACTTGGTCAGGGGTTGGTATATAGCCTGAGTAGTCATCTGGAAGTTGATGGCTTAGACCTTAAATGAGACAATCCTGGCAAGGAGATTAACAAACAAGGACCAAACAGATATAAAAGGAGTATAGAGAAAAACCAATTTCCCTGGAGGGAATTAAAGATGGCTTAAGGCAAAGCCAAAACATAAAAGGAAAATGGCATGCATGATTTCACTTCTTTTTATCCACCTGTCTGCTGGAGGTGGCCAGGGTCTTTCCAAACAATAGAACCTCCAAAGGTTCACAGGTATATTCCAGAGTTTCTGGGTATAAATTAGCCAAACCCAACATACTTATCCAGTGATTTCTTCTCTCGCTTCTTTTATATGAGATAATTTACCCTAATCTATCTCTACCTTTGTTCTTCTCCCAATAAATTTCCTTTTCAACTCTTAATTTCATTTTTAGATAATCATCCCTTTGTATTCAACTCATCCTGTGCCCTCTGTCTATGTACACATGAACATATAAATGCCCACACTCATATATATATATATACACATACATCCTCCTATACATACATATTCCTTTCAGCTATCCTCATACTGAAAAAAGCCTTATGAGTTACAATTATTTTTCCATGTAGGAATGTAAATAGTTCAATTTTAATAAGTTCCTTATGATTTCTTTTTCCTGTTTACCTTCTCATACCTCTCTTGATTCTTGTATTTGAAAGTTAAATTTTCTGTTCAGCTCTGGTTCTTTCATCAAGAATGCTTGAAAGCCCTCTATTTCATTGAATGACCACATTTTCCCCTGTAGCATTATACTCAGTTTTGCTGCATAGGTGATTCTTGGTTTTAGTCCTAGCTCCTTTGACCTCTGGAATACTATTGTATTCCTGCAGGCCAGGAGTTCTGGAAGCAGTCACATGGCAGTGGCTGCAGCCACTGGGCCTCCTCTGTTTCTCCCTCCAGGGGTAGCAGCCAGACCACACTCTTCTATCCTCCCCTGGACCAACCAAGTTCTACACTGACCTTTTCCTTTGTCTTTGGCATTTATGGATTGAGACGTCTGGAAACCACTACATCTGCTGGTGATTTACTCTTGTGAAGTCTGCTCCCACCATGGCTGGTCGGGGCCACCCTGGGGCTAAAACACATGGCTCAATTGGAACTGTGCTCAACTCCTAGCACACTGTGATGTACCCTTCCTGCCGGCCTTTTAGGCTTCCTTCAGTGGGAGATTTGTTTCTTTCTGTCACTTTGTGGGTTCTGTAGCTCTAAAGTTTTAGAGTCATTTTTACATGTATTGGAGAAGGTAAGGAGCCTTTCTTTTGCTATTCAAAATGGATATTTTAGCATGCCCTCACTTTCTAGTTCCTTAGTATCTTGAGTCCTTGGAAGAAGTAGCTATGTAGTTGTTTTTAAAAAAAAAAGAAGAAGAAAAAACATGAATAAATAATTTCATCTTAAATCATTTTTTTCTGGGTATTCTGCTATGACTAGTATGCTAGATTTTCCCATAGATAGCAGGCAAAGTTTAAGCTCTACATTCCTCATGCATTCTAAACTAGTTAGAATTCCCCCCAAGTGAGAGATATAAAGGAACAAAGAAACAAATCTGTAGTGGATAGTTTAGGTCTGGAAAGAGTAAAAGAAGACAATGGTAAAAACTATAAGTGATAGAAAACAGTTGAAGAAAGAATGCTAAAAGCCATTTGGTGTAGTGGACAAGCAGCACTGAACTAGTAACCTAATGCCATTGATTCAAGGTCTACCAATGACTTGTCTTTTAACTTTAGGGAGGTCACTTTTTTAGTTTCCTCAGGTGTAAAATGAGGATCTCAGATCAGATGATCTCTAAGGTCCTATCCAGTGCTAATGGTTTATGGGCTGGTTTGTTTTAACCTGGAAAAGAACCAGAGCTCAAAATAGGCAAAAGTGGCAATCATGTGGTCAATCATCATGATTTTATCATTATTTAAATGAATGACATTTAAGAAAATGAAGAATGAAATAAATTATTATTTCTGGTGGAGACATTAGGCCCTGAAAATTATTGAAACTCCCAACTGACACTGGGAAATTTTCTTCTCAGTTGGAACCTAATCCTGATAGAGGAAGCTCACTTTGTATGGTAATATGATGTCCTCTGTGGTTTATTGGGGGTCAAAAAGTCACAACTCTGAGCTATTTAGTACAGAGATTTTTTTTCTAAATAAGATCTGACTGGGTCATTACCCAGAAGCAATAATTGGGCCATCAGGGAAAAGATGAGCTCAAAATGAAAGAATATTTCACCAGCAAAAATATAATAAGCCACCAATTCAAAAGCTGGGCAAAGACTAGAAAACATACTCTAGGTAATAGGCCCTTCTCCCAGTTGTCTTTAGGGGAGAAGGAAGTGGATCCCTGAGAACTGGTTGAGAAAGGGTTTTGTTTTTTGTTTTTTGTTTTTTTTTTTAAAGCAATCGGGGTTAAGTAACTTGCTCAAGGTTACACGGTCAGTTATTTCTGGGTGTGGTGCTGAGTTGTCTGAGCCCGAGATTCGATCTCCAGGTCGTCCCAACACTGGAGCCGGTGCTCTCACTCGCTGAGCCACCTGGCCGCCCCTTGAGAAAGGTTTTAAAGGAAATTTTTATTTAAATGTGCTCATCAGTGATGAGAAGGTAAAAGTGAAGACAGTCCTGCAGGTGTAATCTAATCATCTATTAAATCGAGAATAAATGAACAAGTTCCAAAAGAAAAATTAAAACTAATCATGGCTATAACAGGAATTAGGCTACAGATAACATATTTTAAATATAGACCAAGTTATAATTAAAAAAATTAAATGTTTGGCAGAACATAAAAGATAATTACTAAGAAGTGGTTTATGATATTCTACATTTATAGGTAATGTTTTTTTTAAATGGATATTAAAAATCACTCAATCTATAAAAAATTTTGCAGAGTAAGGTGGTGGATAGACTTGACTCCCTATGATCTCTTCATTCTCTCCTTTGTATCTCTAGTTTGATTATAATGGAATGGAAGCTGCACTTTCATAGCAGTGTGATTGCCAATAACCAAATTAACTTTGCCTCTTATTACATATCCCTGGGGAAACAACTGCTTGTTTTCCTTTGTTTTCTACAACACCAAATGGGCTCCAAATGGCCAGTAAATAATTATAGTAATAGCACCATTGGTACATATTTCCATATTACTGGTCAGTAGTTGTTTAGGTATATTATCATGAATATTCTTTCTCTAGCCTTACATAAGTAAGTTACAGTAAATGATATAGTAGAACAAATGTTTTTTTTTTCCTTTTAAATCTTATTCAGAAGGATGTTCACATGGTTTCTCTGGTCATTAATTGTAACTAGATGGCATATATAATTCTTTGTAAAATGATGTGAAAATGTGCTTTCAGGTCAGGTGTAGTTCAAACAATTGCTATTAAGCTTTTTCTCCCCCTGCTCTTTGAATGGTGGTGGTTTTATGTTTATATGTTTCTTTTTATATTAAATTCAATTTTATTTTATCTTCAGTTTCAAATTCTCTCCTTTCCTCAGCAAAACTCATTATAAATATGTATAGTCATGCAAAATAAATTCCCATATTAGCCATATCTAAAAAACCAAAAGAAGGAAGGAAGGAAGGAAGGAAGGAAGGAAGGAAGGAAGGAAGGAAGGAAGGAAGGAAGGAAGGAAGGAAGGAAGGAGAAAAACTACCCAACCAACCTCTTTCAACACTACCTTTTTTCTGCATCTAGTGGAATCACTCTCTGGGCTATGCCCATCACCAGGAATTTTATCCCTCAGGCTTTAAGATTATGCCCTGAGTTTCAGCTATGATGATTGACTGGTGAGTTTGTGCAAATTTACTATATCTAACCAACTCTAAATCATGCTTCCCATCCTACCCAGCCACCTACAAGGAAACCAAGGATTACTTGGGCATCTTAACATCATTTATATGTTCTACTCCCTCCTTTTTTTCATTTCTTGGTCTAACAGTAATGGAGTCAATGCCACCCTTTCTATGGAAAAGGACATAACAATTGACTGCACTAAGGTTCTGTTTTCAATCCCTGTAACTTCCCATGCCAAAACATATTTCTCATATGTATGCATGTATGTATATATATACACATATGTATGTACATATACACATGTGTAAAGCATAGATGATGAATATGCAATGTGTGTATATGTGTTTGTTGTTCATTCACACAGTCTTATAAATTCTGTGGGGTGTTTTTGTAAAAGATACTGGAGTCGTTTCCCATTACTTTCTCCTATGTGTCTCCATTTTATAGAGAAGAGCTAAAGGAAATAGGGATTGAATTACTTGCCTGGGGTCACACAGGTAGTAAGTGTCCAAGGTCAATTTTAACTCATATCTTCTTGACTCCAGGCCTGAGTTCTATCCACTGTACCCCATAGCTGCATATATATGTACACACATACACATACAGAGAAAGAGAGTTTATGTATATATGTGTGTATGTATGATGTATATGTATGTGCGGACATATATGTATACATGTATATATAGAGAGTTTATGTATATATAGCACGTGTAGTATATATGTATTATATGTGTATTGTGTATATATGTATACATGTGTATGTGTAGAGGGTTTATGTATATATAGTGTATATGCATGTATATGTGTCTCTCTGTGTGTATATGTGCATATGTATAATCTCTTCCTAATAGAATATAAGCTTCTTGAGGGTAGGCTTTTATCTTTGTATCTTTGTATATCTTTGTATTCTCAGCACATAGCACAGTGCCCGGAATATAGTAGACTCTTAATAAATGTTTTTTTATCATTTATTCAATGATTATGCATAGGAACTGACATTTTATTTATTGGTTGTTTGATTTTATGTCTTCCCATGGCTGCTAGCCTGGAACCCTTCAATCTGTGTTCACTCTATATGTATTCTTGATTGTCTAGTATTTCCTCAATAAATTCTTCAAATATATTAAGTCTTAAGAGAATTTCTCAGTGCCTGAGCACAATACACAGACTCATCAAGAGACACGAAGAAAGGTTTCGTGAGCCAGCAAAGAAATACTCACAAAATCCTTGAGTCAACAATTGTTCATTTTACATGCCACAGTCATAGGGGCTGGATAAGCAGAATCACCTAGACAAGGTACTTAATATCTTAGAATTTATGTTCCCCTTCACTGAAACCCAGACTTAAAGCTAAAAACTCAAAACATTGCAGTTTGTTGTGAGCCCCAGAAATAGAGCATTTTTTGTCTCTTTTAGGATCACAGTCTCAGAAGGGACCCTAGACATCATCTCATCCTTGTGCCTTAGCTTAATCACCTGCAAATTCCCTGGATCACTGGGAGGGTTAATGTTTATACTGCATGGCAAGACCTTAGATGAAGTGTACTCTAAATTCAATGTGTTCTCATTCTTGTTGTGTATTCATTCCAATAGTTTCTGAAAATGACAAAACTCCTTCCCTGGGATTGTTTCAATATCAGAAATAAGTTTTGTGTACCATAAATTAACCATATATGTTTAAGTAGATAGAATGTCAAGATTAGAGTTAGGGTGTTGTAGTAAATGGAAGGCCAGCCTTTGAGTCGGGAGGACCTGGGCTCAAGCCCTACTTCTGACCTCATACTAAGTATGTGACTAAGGGGAACTCATTTAATCTTTTGGTAAACATGGCTACTTTGTAAGACTGTGAGTTAGAAGGTGGTGATCTCCACCAGGACAGGAAATTTTCATACTCAGTTTTCTCTGCATTGTTTGCATTGCATTCTCTGCATCTGACCCATCTCACACCCTCCAAAGTGACAATATTACAACAGAGCAAGAGAAATGGCTAAAAAATTTTTACACATAATAATTTAGTTTTAATTATAAGGTTTTTACTTTATTACTACTTGGTATTTCCAAAATAATAATTTCTGAGGAGCTCCAAGGACTTTATTACTATGTTGATTCTTTAGAAATTCTACTTGGATATGGTAATTCTTTGAAATAGCTGGTATTGGGTCAATGAGTCAGTTATCTATTACCATAAAGTACATTACCTACCAATTGCTATCTTGTTACTATGTTGTTGTGAGGTAGGAGGTGGGGGGGAGGAATCTGGATTAAAACCCCACATGGAAGACTTATTTCCTAAATCCCCTTGGGCAAATTATTAAACTTTCCTAAACCTTAGTTCCATTTTAAAAATTAATATGTAAGGGGCGGCCAGGTGGCTCAGCGAGTAAGAGCACCGGCTCCAGTGTCGGGATGACCTGGATCAAATCCGGGCTCAGATACTCAGCACCACACCCAGAAATAACTGGCCATGTAACCTTGAGCAAGTTACTTAACCCCTATTGCTTTAAAAAAAAATAAAATAAATAATTAGTATGTATATTTTATTCACCCATTAACTCCATTGCGTGCAAATCATGAGCTAGTTTTCAGCAGTTATACTATCTTGACAATAACCGCTTTTTGAGAGATAAAGGCTGAGAAAGCATTCATATAGAGTAAGTATAGTGGTAGGCAGCCTCTACCCTAGAGTGATTCCCTACATAAACCTGTAAATTTGCTTTGGTTTCTACCAGTGGTATGTGGTAGCTAGTGGGTGTGGGGTACTGAGTTAGTCCTTTGGAGTTCTCTGGTGTTCATGATGGCTACTACCTTGTCGGGGAATTCATCTTCTTATTCTGTTGATTTAGCTATAATTACATTACTTCTAGTACATTTGTTCTTTTTGTGAGAGTGGGAGGAGTAATGTGATTGAAAGGAACTAATCCATTATCTTCCTGTTTGTATGACCCAGAACTCTAATGTATGCATTTGTGGAAAAATGTGCCCCAGGTATATGGAGGAATGTTTTATTTTTACTTTTTCTATTATTGTTATTTGTCCTTCATTCTTAAAGAGGATCATAACATCATGGAGGTGATGCCATGACATACAAGTGAATTGAATTTAAGTGAAAGGAGGGCTGTGCAAAGTTGCCAGCCTCACTTTCTCCTCTTGAGCCATCTGGGGCCAGTGGCCAGATATGGATGAGGACAATTGGAGATGGCTCAGGATGCAGTAGGGACCTTGGCCTTTTCAAGCTAAGATCTTTAGCAGGTTTTACTGAGGTAGTACCCATTCAGTGATTAAGGCTTTATAAAAAATGAGACAAGGAATGGCCTCTTTAAAAAAAAATAAAATAGATCTGGGAGGGGAAGACCCTCTGGATTTCTGGCCAAACCAAGAGCAATTGTTATTTATATTCCTTCTGAGCCAATCAGGGCCTAAACAGTGACCATGTAGGGCTTGGTCTGGGACCAGAGTGATTTGGGGTTAAGGCTAGTATTTAAGAGAAAAAAAATCAAAACAAAACAAAAACAGTTTCAGAGATTAAAATTTACATTCCATTTGGCCAGAGTATCATCAGGTAAGGGTGTGATACCTTATGTGGAGAGAGAAGAAAGAAAGGAAGAAAAGAAAGAAGGAAGGAAGGAAGGAAGGAAGGAAGGAAGGAAGGAAGGAAGGAAGGAAGGAAGGAAGGAAGGAAGGAAGGAAGGGAGGGAGGGAGGGAGGAAGAGAGGGAGGGAGGGAGGGAAGGAAGAAGGAAGCCATGTTGCTACCTGGAAGTTTGGTCCCTAGTGGGCAACTCCTTCTCCATTAACAGAGGCTGCTGTTTGTCCTTTGTTCTCGAAAGGACAATGACATCAGGAAGTGATACCATGAAATGAAAGTGAAATGAATTTAAGTGAGGGAGGGCTGTGCAAAGTCACCAGTCTCACTTTCTCCTCTTGAACCATCTGGTTCATACGTTTTAATTAAATGCTTTTGTTTTTAACTAATTGAGTCTTGATTGGCAAATAAGGAAAAACCATCAATGTGGGCTTGTGTGTTATAATACTAATTGAATGTAGACCCACAGAGAGTGCCTTGAACCTGGAGTAGCTATTCTAGAGGTCCCACATGGAAGAGCATGGTACCCCAAATGCTACTTATAGTGTTTTGTGGACTTCAGCCTTTATTTTTTAACTTTTTTTGGTCTTTATTAATTTGTTTACTTTTAGTTTACAAGATTCATTTCCACAATTCTTTGAGTTTCAAATTTTCTCTCCCTTCCCCCCTCCCCTGCCCCCCAAGGCAGCATACAATCAAGTAGAGTATCTGCAAATACTTTCACATTAGACATTATTCAAGTTATAAAGAAGGATTGTAACTGATGGAATGAACAATGGGAAAGAGGAAACAAAACCAAACAAGAAAAAGAAAAAGAGCAGGCAGTTTACTTCAATCTGGATTCAAACTCATTTCTTTCTCTGGATGTAGAAATCTCTCTCTATCATGAGACTTTTGGGATTGACTTATAACCCTGAATTGCTGAGAAGAGTCCAGTCTATCACAGTTGGTTGTCACACATACATTGTGTCTGTAATTGTGTACAAATTTCTCCTGGCTCTACTCTTTTCACTCAGCATCAGTAGGTATAAGCCTCTCCAGGTAAATATGAAGTCAATCTGCTCCTCATTTCTTATAGCACAATAGTATTCTATTACAAGCATATATCACAACTTGTTCAGCCATTTCCCAATTGATGAGCTCCCCCTTAATTTCCACTTCTTTGCCACCACCAAAAGAGCTGCTATAAATATTTTTGTACGTCTGGGTCTTCCTATCTGATCAAAGTGTATTATTCTTGTGATAAGTTGCTGTAGTCTTTTTGCTAATATTTTATTTAAAATTTTACATCTATATTCATGAGGGAGATTGGTCTACAATTTTCTTTCTCTGTTTTATCTCTTCCTGATTTAGGTAGCAGTACCATATTTGTGTCATAAAAAGAATTTGGTAGCACTGCTTCTTCACTAATTTTCCCAAATAGTTTGTAGAGTACTGGAATCAATTGTTTAAAAGTTTGATAGAATTCACTAGTAAATCCATCTGGCCATGGAGATTTTTTCCTAGGGAGTTCACTGATGGCTCATTTGATTTCTTTTTCTGAGATGGGGTTATTCAAGTAATTTACTTTCTCTTCAGTTAATCTGGGCAACTTATATTTTTATGAATATTCATCAATTTCACTAAGATTGTCAAATTTATGTGCATACAATTGGGCAAAATAATTCCTAATTATTGTTTTAATTTCTCTTCATTGGTGGTACATTCACCCTTTTCATTTTTGATACTTGTAATTTGGTTTTCTTCTTTTTTTTATCATATTAACTAAGGTTTTATCAATTTTATTGGATTTTTCATAAAACCAGCTCTTAGTTTTCTTTATTACTTCAATAGTTTTCTTAATTTCAATTTTATTAATCTCTCCTTTGCTTCTCAGTATTTCTAATTTAGTATTTAATTGGGGATTTTCAATTTGTTCTTTTTCTAGCTTTTTCAATTGCATGCCCAATTCATTGACCTCCCTTTTCTCTAATTTATTTATGTATGCCTTCAGGGATATAAAACTTTCCCTAAGAACCGTCTTTGCTGTATCCCACAAATTTTGGTATGCTGTCTCATTATTGTCATTCTCTTGAATGAAGTTACTGATTGTTTCTATGATTTCTTGTTTGACCCACTCATTCTTTAGGATTAAGTTTTTTAGTTTCCAATTAGTTTTTAATTTGTCTTTCCATGGCCCTTTATTGCGTATGATATTTATTGCATCATGATCTGAGAATGATACATTTAATATTTCCGCCTTTCTGCACTCAATTGCAAGGTTTTTATGTCCTAGTACATGGTCAATTTTTGCGTAGGTGCCATGTACCACTGAGGAGAAGGTATATTGCTTTTTATTCCAATTCAGTTTTCACCAGAGATCTATCATACCTACCCTCTCTAAAAATTCTATTCACCTCCTTAACTTCTTTGTTGTTTATTTTGAGGTTGGATTTATCAAGTTCAGAGAGGGAGAGATTAAGGTCCCCCACTAGTATAGTTTTGCTATCCATTTCTTCCTCTAATTCCCTTACCTTCTCTAGGAATTTGGATGCTATATCACTTGGTGCATATATGTTAAGTAATGGTATTGCTTCATTCTTGATGGTGCCTTTTAGCAGGATATAGTTTCCTTCCTTACCATTTAAATTAGA
This sequence comes from Petaurus breviceps papuanus, assembly GCF_028583685.1. NCBI lineage: Eukaryota > Metazoa > Chordata > Mammalia > Diprotodontia > Petauridae > Petaurus > Petaurus breviceps. Next base: position 8,021,973 of record NW_027185694.1, on the reverse strand, counting down.
TCGATTTTTGCTTTTGCTTTATCTGAAATAAGGATTGCTACCCCTGCTTTTTTTTTTTACTTTAGCTGAGGCATGATATATTTTACTCCAGCCTTTTACCTTTGCCCTGTGTGTATCCCTCTGTTTCAGATGTGTTTCTTGTAAACAGCATATTGTAGGATGATTGTTTTTAATCCATTCTGCTCTCCACCTCCTGTTTATGGGAGAGTTCATTCCATTCATGTTCAAAGTTATGATTACTATATGTCTCTTTCCCTCCATCCTATTCCCTCCCCTGTTTATGCTTATATTTTTTCTCCCCTTCTCCCTTCCCCTCCTTAATAGTTGTCCTTTTGACCACAGCCTCCCTCAGTATTCCCTTAGCCCCCTTCCCTTTTCCTTCCCTTCCCTCTTACTTGTTCCCTCCCTTCTAACCACCCCCCCCCGCTTTTGTAGCCCTTTCCCCCTTCTACTGCCTGTAGGATACTTTTATACTTAATGAAGTATTTTATTTCTTCTTTGCACCAAGAGTGACAGGAACAAATCTCATGCAAAGCTCCTTTCCCTCTATTATGATACATTTTGTGTCTCTTCTCCATAGAGTCCTATGCTTAACTGGTTGTGTTATTCCCTTCTTGCACCCAAACCAATGAGGGAAAAGCTCATATAATACTCATCTCCCTCCCTTCTTTCCCTCTGCTATATTGCTTTTATGACTCTTTGTGTGACATAATTCACCTTTTTCCACTTCATTCATTCCTCTTCTTCCATTTCAGTCCCTTTGTAGCCCTTAATAAGATTTTTTATCATCATTTTGTGTAATTTATAATCATATCCTCTACTTGTCTATAAACAGTTTGCATTTATTAAATAACAGGGTGTGTGTGTGTGTGTGTGTGTGTGTGTTGGTGTGTGTGTTTTCCTTGTTTACCTTTCTATGTCTCTCTTGGATCTTGTAATTGAAGGTTGAATTTTCCATTGAGCTCTGGCTTTTTCATCAGGAAGTTCTGGAAATCTGTTATATCATTGAATGACAATCTCCTTGCCTGGAAGAATATGTTCAGTGTCACTGGGTAGGTAAGTTAGTAAGTTAGTAAGATTAGTTAGTAAGTTAGTAAGCAGTTAGTAAACTGAAAAGTCCCTTCTCTAAAATGTTATGAATCTTCTCTCTTGTTTTATTTGTGATTGCTTTGTGTGTCTTCCTTACTTTTCTAATAAATGTTTGAGGCCAAGGACTTTGTCTTGTCTTTCTGGATCTTCATAATATTTTGCTCAGCATAGGTGCTAGGGAAATATTGGTCAATTGACTGGCTTGATGCATAAAGGACTTATTTTCTCTATAGTAGGTGATTTTGTGCTTGCCACCATTTAGAGCGGGGAAACAGCCTTCAAGAGAAAAACATTTTTGAAAGTAATTGAGTAAAAAATAATTATTGTAATCATTTGTAAGATATGGGGAATGAATAGGGAAATTTTAAAGAAATTTCACTTTGATTTTAAACCAAGCTGAATTGACCTGATTTGGTTACCAACAAGCTATATGATCTTGTGTACAAAATGACCTCTGAGTTTCTTGGTTTTTTCATCTATAAAATGGAGAGAGAAGGGTGAATTAAGGAATCTTTTAGTCCCTTCCAGCTCAAACGTTATTGTTTTCTTTCCTTTAAGACAAAGGTTCTAAATCTTGTGTGTGTATGTGCTGGAAACTTTTGGTAGCTTGGTGAAATCTATGGACCCTTTCTTAGAATATTTTTTCTTTTCTTTTTGAGATATTTAATTTGTTTATTTTTAGTTTTCAACATTTATTTCCACAAAATTTTGACTTACAATTTTTTCTCTCCCTGTCTTTCCTCTACCCCACACCCCAAAATAGCAAGCCTACTGAATACTCTTCCCCCAATCTGTTCTCTCTTATATCTTCCCACTTCACCCCGCTTACTTTCTCGTAGGGCAAGATGGGTTTCTAAACCCCAGTACTTGTATATCTTATTTCCCAGTAAAAAGCCAATTTTTCAATGTTTGCTTTTTAAAACTTTGAGTTCCAGATTTTTTTTCCCTTCTTCCCTCCTTACCCACTCCCACTGGGAAGATAAGCAATTCAATACAGATTGTACATGTTTAGTTATCCAAATCATTTCCATAGTTGTTAGATTGTGGAAGACTAACTATGTTTCCCTCCATCCCATCCCACCACCCACTTATTCTATTTTCTCCTTTGACCCTATCCCTTTTCAAAAATGTTTGCTTCTCACTACCCTCTCCCCCAATCTGCCCTCCCTTCTAGACTCCTCCCTTTTATCCCCTACCCCTCTATTTTCCTGTAGGGTAAGATACTCAATTGAGTGTGTATGTTATTCCCTCCTTAAGCCAAATTCAGTGAGAGTAAGGTTGTTCCATTACCTTTCACCTTCCCCTCCATTATAACATTTTTCTCTTGCCTCTTTTATATGAGATAATTTATCACAATCTATCTCATCCTTTCTTCTCCCAATAAATTCCTCTCTCACCTCTTAATTTTATTTTTTAGATATCATCCCTTCATTATCAACTCAACCTGTGCTCTCTGTCTATGTGTACATGAAAATACAAATTCCCACACTCACATATATATTTATATACACATACATCCTCCTATACATACATACATATGTGTCCATATATACATATATATTCCCTTCAGCTATCCTCATACTGAGAAAAATTATGAGTTACAATTATCATTTTTCCATTTAAGAATGTAAATAGTTCAACTCTGAATAAGTTCCTTATGATTTCTTTTTCCTGTTTATCTTCTCATGCTTCTTTTGCTATTTGTATTTGAAGATCAAATTTTCTGTTCAATTCTGGTTTTTTCATCAAGAACTCTTGAAAGTCCTCTATTTCATTGAATAACCATATTTTCCTCTGTAGCATCATACTCAGTTTTTCTGGGTAAGTGATTCTTGGTTTTAGTCCTAGTTCATTTGACCTCCAGAATATCATATTCCAAGCCCTTCAATTCCTTAATGTAGAAGCTGCTAGGTCTTGTGTTATCCTGATTGTGTTTCCACAATACTCAAATTGTTTCTTCCTAACTGCTTGCAGTATTTTCTCCTTGACCTGGGAACTATGGAATTTGTCTATAATATTCCTAGGAGTTTTCTTTTTGGGATCTTTTCTTAAGAGATGATGGGTAAATTCTTTCAATTTCAATTTTGCCCTCTGGTTCTAGACTATCAGGGCAATTTTGCTTGAGAATTTCTTGAAAGGTGGTGTCTAGACTTTTTTTTATCATGGCTTTCAGATAGATCAGCAATTTTTAAATGATCTCTCTTGGATCTATTTTCCAGGTCAGTGGTTTTTTCCAATGAGATATTTCACATCGCCTCCTATTTTTTCATTTGTTTGGATCTGTTTTATAGTATCCTGATTTCTCATAAAGTCATTAGCTTCAAATTGCTCCAATCTAATTTTGAAGGAATTATTCTTTTCAGTGAGCTTTCGAAATTCCTTTTCCATCTGCCAAATTCGGCTTTTTAAAAGCATTCTTCTCCTCATTGGCTTTTTGAGCCTCTTTTGCCATTTGAGTTAGTCTATTTTTAAGGTGTTATTTTCTTCAGTTTTTTTGGGGGGGAATCTCCTTTAGCAGGTTGTGTACTTGCTTTTCATGATTTTCTTGCATCATTCCCATTTCTCTTCCCAATTTTTCCTCCACTTCTCTTACTTGATTTTCAAAATCCTTCTTGAGCTCCTCCATGGCCTGTAATTAGTTCATATTTTTCTTGGATGCTTTTGATGCAGGAGTTCTGACTTTTCTGTCTTCCCCCCACTCCATGCCTTGATCCTTTTTGTCCCCCCAAAAGGATTCTATTGTCTGTTTGTGCTTCCTCTGCTTTGCTCGTGTTGGCTGTCAAATATTTGACTTTTGAGCTCTTTATCATGGTAGAACTCTGTTTCCAGATATCAGAGAGCTATGTCCCAAATCACTTGGGTGTAGCTACCAGAGCTATTAGTGGGGTGCCTCTCTGAAGCTTGCACACACTCTGGCTCACTGGTCACACACCCCAGGACCACCAACAAGACCGTGATCCATATCCAAGCAGGTCAAAGCAAGAGTGATTACCCTCTGAATGCTTGGTTGGTCCCCCTACACTCTGCAGGCCTGGAGCTCCAGAAGCATCCAGTTGGCAGTGGCTGCAGCCACCATGCCTCCTCTGCTGCTTGCTCCAGGGGTAGCAGCCGGACCATGCTCCCCCTGTTTGAACAAAGTTCCACACTGACCTTTTACTTTGTCTTTGGCATTTGTGGATTGAGAAGTCTGTAAACCACTATAGCTGCTGGTGCTTTACTCTGGTGAAGTCTGCTCACACCAAGGCTGGTCACGGTTGCCCTGGGGCTAAAACCACACCTCAGTTGGGACCATGCTTGTCTCTCAGTGTGGCTGTGATGAACTCTTCCTGCTGGCCTCCCAGGCTTCCTTCAGTGGTAGATTTGTTTCTCTCTCTCACTTTGTGGGTTCTGTAGCTCTAAAGTTTGTTTACAGTCATTTTTTACATATATTGGATGAGGTGGAAGCCAGAGCCACATGGTAGTCCTGTTTCTACTCCACTGTCTTGGCTCCACCCCCCAGAATATTTTTTTCTAATTGCATAAAATGCATGGTATTACCAAAAAAAAAAGCCCAGTTATATTGAAATGTAGTTATCAGCATATTAAAAAAAGATCATGAACTCCAAGTTAGGAATCTCTGCTTTAAGGGAATAATTCATAAAGCAAGATGATTGTTCTGTTTAATGAACTTTGTATGTATGATATGTTCCCATTCACTGCTTCCCCATGACCAGGTATTTACCCTCAAAAAGAAATATTCAGACAGGATTTAGATATGCAGATCTTACAGCTCTTATCATTGGTCCTTATATAATGGTTAAATGAGTACTAGCAACCAGGACATGAAAACATATTCTCATACACATGTACACACACACACACACACACACATGCACACACACATACACACAGACATACACACACCATGTTGACCCTACAGAGAGGTACTATATTTCCAGCCCCATGATGCCACAGGTTTTTGCTTTTCTCACTGTCTGTTCTCATACCAGAATATGAACCAGAAGAATGTCCATTTATTTCAACCACTGCCGTTCATTTCATGTTATCACACTGATAGCCAACAGTCGCTACAACTATTAGTCCTCTGCCTACTATTTGATGACCTTAATTCATCTTGGGAAATTGTAATCAATTGTTTTATTTTCCAGTTACCCAAAACAGAATGAGAGATAGCAATCAGCCACAATTCAGTAACTTACCCTTCTGGTGCCTATCATTCTGCAACCCAGACTGAACTATCCAAGGAAAACCTTTGGCTCAACACCTATGCTGGGCATGGTGGCAAATTTCTGTAAAGCCTGCTACCAGAGAAATTGAAGCTGATGGATCTCTTGAGCTTAAGATTTCTGACCTTATTGGCCTAAACTAATCAGGTGTCTGCACTATGTGCAGCATCACTGTAGTGAGCTCCTGGAAGTTGTCAGGGGTGTAGGGAGTGTGGGGAAGGGTGGGAGAAGCAGAACTAGGTTGCCTAAGACAGAGTGAACCAGGATAGGTCTGCAATACAACAGTTCCAAGCTCTATATCAATTAGTAATGGGATTGGGTCTATAAGTAGTCAGTTCCTTGTACTTACAGCCTGAAAGAGCTAGAGAGAGACCCAGTATCAAAATAGTGGAGAGGTCTAGTTTAAAAAAATAAACAAAAAAACTTCTCTGTGTGTGTGTATAGAACGAAAATGGTGGGGTAGAGCCAAACTCACTTGCCATTCCCCTCTAAACAACTTTAAAATAACTCATCAAATCAATTTATTCAGCATCATAGCCAACAAAAGACCAGAATGGGACATTTTTTCTAGCCCAAGACAACTTAGGAGGTGGAAGGAGAGGTCTGCAACACTGGGGTGGGGGCCAGACTAGAATACATTTTTTTGCTTTTTGGAGGTCAATTGGGGTTAAGTGACTTGCCCAAGGTCACAAGGCTAGTTTTTGTGTTGTGTCTGAAGCCGGATTTGAACTCAGGTCCTCCTGACTCCAGGGCCAGTGCTCTATTTACTGCACCACCTAGCCTCCCCCACCCCCAGAATGCATTTTAGCAGGGGGTCTTTGAGGCAGTTACTCTGATCAATCTGAGGGAAACTATATGTTGCTGAAAGGTTCCATAAAAAATGAAACAATATTTTAAAATTTTACATCAAATTTATTGAATTAATTTCTCATTTATATAGCTCATTTTGCAAATATGTAAGGAATTGCATCAAATTTACAAAAAAAGTAAGAACCATTCCCTAACTGATAAATGATCAAAGGATATGAACAAGCAGTTTTCAAAAGAAATCAAAGCTATCAATAATCAAATGAAAAACATGCTCTAAACCACTATTAATTAGGGAGAAAGGCAAATTTTAAAAATTGTAAAGTATTACCTCATACCTACCAGATGGGATAACATTACAGAAAAGGAAAATGTCAAATGCTGGAGGAGACATAAGAAAAATAGAGACACTAATGCATTGTTGATAGACTTGTGAACTGGTCCAACCATTCTGGAGAACAATTTGAACTATTCCCAAAGTGCTATCAAATTGTGCATACCCTTTGACTCAGAAATACCACAACTAGTTTTATATCCCAAAGAGATCAAAGGGGAAAAAAAGACATATCTGTACAAAAATATTTATAGTACCTTTGTGGTGAAGAATTACAAGTTTTTTTTAAATAATATTTTATTTTCCTTCAATTATATGCTGAAACAGTTTTTAACATTTTTTTTAAGTTTTGAGTTCCAAATTCTCTCTTTCCCTCTCTCCATCCCTTCCTTCCTCCTGAGATAGTAAGCAATCCAACATAGGTCATATATGTGGGATGATTTAAAACATTTCCATTACTCATTTTGTACAAGAACCCTGAAACAAAAAAGCATGAAAGAGAAAGAAAGGACAGAAGTAAGGAACAAATGAAGGAAGGAAGGAAGAAGGGAGGGAGGGAAGAAAATAATATTCTTCAGTCTGTATTTGGTCAATATCAGTTCTTTCTCTAGAAGTAGGTAGCGTGCTTCATCATTTCCTTTGGGATTGTCTTGGATCATTGTTTAGCTGAGAGTAGCTAAGTCATTCACAATTCTTCACTGTACAATATTCCTGTTACTATGTACAATGTTCTCCTGGTTCTCCTCACTTCACTTTGCATTAGTTCATGGAAGTCTTTCCTGGTTTTTCTGAAATCATCCTGCTTGTAGTTTCTTATAACACAATAATATTTCATTGCAATAATATACTACAACTTCTTCAATCATTCCTCAATTGATGGGCATCCCCTCAATTTCCAATTCTTAGCTGTCACAAAAATACCCGCTATAAATGTCTGTACAAATAGGTCCTTCTCCCCACCACCTTTTTTTTTATCACTTTGGGATATAGACCTAGCAGTGGTATTGGTAGATCAAAGAGTATGCACAGTTTTATAGACTTTTGGACATAGTTCCAAATTATTTTTCAGAATGGTTAGATCAGTTCACAACTCCACCAACAATGCATTAGTGCCCCAATTTCAAAGAATCAGAGATGCCCATCAATTGGGGAATGATCAAACAAGTTGTGGTGTGTTATTGTGATGGAATACTTTTGTATAATAAGAAATGAAGAGGAGGATCACTTCAGAAAAACCTGAGATTTATATGAATTGGAAAAGTGAAGTGAATAAAACCAGGAGAACATTGTATGCAATAATAGCAATAGTGTAATGATGATCAACTGTGAAAGACTTAACTCCTCTGATACAATGATTCAGGATAATTCTGAAGGACTTATTATGAAAAATATTTTCTACCTCCAGAGAGGTAACTAATGAACTCTGAGTGCTGATTGAAGTATGTATTTTCACTTCCTTAATTTTTCTTGAAACATGGCAAATATGGAAATATATTTTGCATGATTTCACATGCATAACTGATGCATTGCTTGACTTCTCAATGGGAGGGTAAGGGGCTAGTTGTAGAGAATTTGATACCCAAAATTTTAAAAATTAATGCTAAGAATAAATAATAAATTATAAAAATATATTGAGAACAAATTAAAATACAATATTGCTACTGACATGAACCTCAGAATCCATGTCATATCACTGTGTTATAATTGAGACTCCTTCAAAATGAGCAGACTTCAAAAAATGGCCTTTTGGAGTTTTTCTTAGTAACCTCTTTAGCTGGGGTCAAGATGTACCTGCAAATTAAGAGCAGAAATTGTTAGACCAGGCTGCAATATATTTAGACATATTGAATGGCATTTTCTTTTCAACAATTCTTTGTTATCTAGTAGATTTTCAGGATGATTAGAATTTCGTGGCATCTAGCCCTAAACTGAAGCTTCTATGGCCTTTTACCTAAGGATCTTTAATTTCATCAGACAGTTGTGACGTTTTATTGTCTATTTCTGTCAAACTTCTCTATTTTAGATGAAGTCTGATGAAAAGAAAATTCCATTTCCTCTTGTGTTAATTACTTTAGAATGGAAATGATTCCATTATGTCTCAGACCTCTGGTTCCTTCAGCTCAGTGTAGATGTTCTTTCTCTGTTAGAGTCACTAACAGAGAATGCTTATGTGAGCGTGGTTGTCTTCCTTGGCAATAATAACACTAACTCCGTGTGGATCTTGTATCTTCCAAATTTCTATATTAAATATTTTTATTTTTATACCCTATATTATAACTTGCATCATGTTGATGGTTGTAGTCACAGAAGTTGTAAACAAAACAAAACAAAATACTGGGTAAAAAGTCTGAAGACATGGGTTCTTCTTCTGTCTCTGCCAGTACTACATGTGTAACTGAGCAAGATGCTTAAACTTTCTAGGCTTCATTTTTCTATTATATAAATGGGATTGTTGGACTCCGTGATCTTCAAAGTCTCTTCTAGGTATTATAAACTGTAAAGTACATGCTGCTATAATTCAGTGAATCTGTGGATTGAGTTTCCATTTGCACCAATGGAGAAAATGTTCCAATCCTTGTCCATGTTCATGCCTAGATCCTTCAGAGATGACCCACCTGACATGCTATTAGCTTTCTTCTAAGTTTTGTTACTAGGTCATGAATTGTAAGTCCATTGAGTTGGTTGGAACTAGTTGAGCACATACATTTAAGACAGGTACTACAGCTGGGAAATGAGTTGAGGCTGGAATCAGATATGAGAAAGAGAGCAGACTGAATTGGAGTTGGGAAATTATGCAGTGCTCTTAATGATGCTAAGCTATTCACTGGCACAAAGATCTCTCTTTTCACCACAGATGTTTTCCTGGCAATGCAATATGACTGCAAGTCTTAGACCACAATCTCCAGGGAAACAAGGTTTCAGGAGATACAAAGGCCAATGGAGAGATGCATGGTGTGCATAAATAGGATGCATCATGATTCCCAGGATGACACATGCTCACAAGGTGGCATGAGGGATCATATTAAAGAAATGAATGATCAGAAAATAAATAGAAGTTGTATAGTGTCAAGAGTGGAGCCAGCCAGGTGGTACAGTGCATAGAGTGCTGGACCTGGAGGCAGAAAGATTCGTCTTCCTGAGTTCAAATCTGGCCTCAGACACTTACTAGCTATGTGATCCTGGGCAAGTCACTTAACCCGTTTGCCTCAGTTTCCTCATCTGTGAAATGAGTTAGAGAAGAAAAAGGCAAACCCTCCAGCATCTTTGCCAAGAAAACCCCAAATTGGGGTGGCCAGGTGGCTCAGTGAGTAAGAGCACCAGCTCCAGTGTCAGGATGACCTGGTGATCAAATCCGGGCTCAGATACTCAGCACCACACCCAGAAATAACTGGCCGTGTAACTTTGAGCAAGTTACTTAACCCCGATTGCTTAAAATATGTATTAAAAAAATAAAACTCCAAATGAGGTCACAAAGAGTTGGACACAACAGAAAATGACTGAACAATGTGACAAAAGTGAGAGATGGAAGATATATGGTTCAGGATTGCCTGGGATATGTGAAATGGAAGATATTATCTCAATATAATATAACACCCAAGAGACATGGAAGAACAAGAATAAATTATGTCATGTGAAACTAAAAGAAGCTGCTTGGTCACATGATGAGGGCAAAGATTGACAGGTAGGTAGTAAGAGCTCCATTGGTATCTTCATGATATCATGAGAAAATGAGGTAAGGCTCCAGTGCACTAGTTGGACCCTCTATGGACAACTTATAGGAGAATACATACGTATATATATATAGCAGGGCTTAGAATTCAAGTACTTCAAAGAACTGAGAAATTCGCATTTAATTCTTACTTAGACAAACATTGTAGAGGACACTGAGAATACTGGGTCTATTTCCTTGTAATTCAGCAGAATATATATATATATATATATATATATATAATAGCTAGCTGATATTGTGGATAGAGCACTAGACCCAGAGTCAGCAAGACCTGAGTCCAAATCCAGCCTCAGACACTTACTAGCTCTGTGACTTGTACAAGTCATTTAATTGCTATCTGTTTCAGTTTCCTCGACTGTAAATGAGTATGATAATAGAAACATCTCCCTCCCAGGGCTGTTGTGAGGATTGCATGAAATAATATTTGTAAAATGCTTAGCACAGTGCCTAGCACATAGTAGACACTTAATAAATGCTTATTCCCTGCCCTTCCCCTATAATAATCTTATAGGATGGCTAGGTACCATTGAAGGACCCATCCTAATTGACAAAATCACAAATGTGTTTGAATACTTTTGCACTGATTTTGGGCAGCCAGAAAGAGAGATTATTGGAACTGCCAGAAAAAGACACAGAAGAACTACCCCACTGCTCTCTTTTCCAAAGTGAAGATCCCCAAGGGCTTTTTAATCTGAAATCTATCTCTTCGTGAGGACCTGTTACTTGGAGTATGAAAACCCACCCCACCACTCTTCAAGAGCCATGACATGCAATGTGGGCAGCGTAGTGATGGCATCTTTCCTTCTGACTTCACAGAGGACTTAGGAATGTATGTCAAAAGCCAGGCCAGTTTTCCTTGTACAATGGACCCCACAAGGTCCAAGGGCCTGTCCCAATCCTCAAGTGTGATTCTTGAGTATCTGCCAGACTGATCATCAGGAGCCAGCACACGCAGACTGTCGCCCTGATCTACAGCAGCTGTCTAATTACAATTTTGTTATTATTAATTACAGAGTAGAAAATCATTTGTAATTAGCTCAGCCTCAATCATAGTTTAAACAGCCAAAAATTACATTACAAACTAAAGTGTAATTAAAGCACTACACTAAAGTGTTTATTTAAACCCAGTTTAGTTACTGCAAATTTTTCAATCAGGTTCTTAGGCTCATACATAGATTTAATTAGTCTCCAGTACTGACAGTGGTACTGCATTTATTCATTAAGCATCAATATTGCTGAACAAATGTAAATAAAATATAGAGAGATTCTTTAAAGGGACAGTCACAGAAACATCTGGGGGAGATAATGAGACTGGGGACGTGGTGAATGTTAATGAATTTCCCAGGCTGCTGTGGCAGTCCTAGTTCTTAGAAGCATAGAGAACTGTAAGTGTTTCATGAGAGTGTCTGGTGTAGGCCTGTGCTTGAGACTGACAATACCTGCCATCCTACTGTAAGGGTTATGGGATTTAAAGATCTTCCATGCCCCGTTGGACTTGCTGATGTAGCAGGAAGGGGCGGAGCAAGAGGAAGCGGAAGCCAAGCTAGCGTTCCTGCGTTGGCTGGCGGTGGTGGTGACGGCGGCAGCAGCAGAGGCAGTGGCAGCGCGAAGCCCTTTTTGAGTTAGGACTGCTAAGGACTTTCTGCTAAGGACTCCTGCTGAGGACTGCCAGGGGCCGGAGCTGCTGGGAGCGCGCTTCCAGGACGCTGGGTGGTTGCTGTGTGTGGGGAGAGGAGGACCTTTGCCTGAGGTAGCCTGTTCTGTTTTAAAGGCTTGAAAATGTGGGTGCTTTCTACTTTATCTACCTGTGCCAATATCATAACTACTCTGATGGCTTTCACTTTCTGGTTTTGGGACTCAGTCTTTTGGTATCTTAATAAATTTTCTAGTTTATTTCCTCATATGGCAAACATGACGTATTTTGTAATGGATAATTATATCAGCATATTTGTAATCTCTATAGGCATTGTGAATATGGCATTGCTGATACACCTACAAACTCTGGCTTACCTAGGTAATTAACAATGGCTTAAGGACTCCGCATTAAACAGGATGGAAGGTTGGCCTCACTTGATAGAATTCTGGGTACTTTGCCTTCATAGGCAATGAAAGCCAACATATCTTCCCACCTCCAGGGTCTTTCATAAGTTCTTATAGAATAGAAAGATGACTAGAGGATTCTTTAGGAAGAAAACTTTTTTTTTTTCCTTTTCGGTTTAATACAGTTGTTTTCTATGCCAGGGGTATCAGACTCATTAGTTTGGTATGGACCTGTTTAATAACTCATGATTTGGAATACAGTCTTTACTACACATACATATATCCTCAATGTTAGGCAAGCAAATGAAGGTTGCCTTCCTTAAAGCACCATCAGAGGCTATACTAGGGTCGGGGAACCTGCTGTCAAATGTGACCCTCTAGGTCCTCAAGTGTGGCCCTTTGACTTTCACAGAACAAATGCCCTTAATAAAAGGATTTGTTCTGTAAAACTTACACTCAGCCAAAAGGCTGTACAAAGGGAGGCCCCATGTGGCCTTCAGGTCACAGGCTTCCTACCCCTGGAGTATGCCCTCCTTTCAGCAGTGCTGCTATTACTCCAAACATTTTGGAACACCTTTAGGGCCTGTAATTCACCCTTTTGAACTACACCTATAACAAGTCTTTGTAGAAAGGCAACTTAGTGGATCAATAGGCAGATAGAATGCTAGTCTTGGAGCTGGAAAGACCTGCTTTCTTACCAGCCGTGCGACTCAGGCTAAGTCATTCTGAACCCTAGTTTACTCATCTGAAAAATGGAGTAACACCTAAGGTTCCTTCCTCAAGAGATCGCTGTCAGCCGCAAATGATGTTATTATCCTTCATTTTTGAAGAGGACCAGTGACATCACAGGGTGTTGTCTTGACCTGCCTGTGAATATATAAGTGAGTCAGAGTTGTACAAAGTTGTTAGCCTCTTTCTCTCTAGAGTCACCAAAGTCCAGTAGCAAGACAAAAGTCAGGATGACTGAGCATGGCCCAGGATTCAGGGGATGACCTTGGCATCTTCAATATCTGACCAAGCTCTAAGTGTTCCACAGCTCCTGCTTCAGCTGCCTCTGTGACTGTTGGAACAAATAGTTCTCATCTATCCAATCAACGGGGGGAAGTCTTCACATAACTCAGGCTCAAATGGTACAATATATTTCAACACTCAAGTGCTATATAAATACCAATTATTATTATTGTTTTCTGTGGCCCTGAGGACCACTTACTAAGGACTCTCTGAGTTCATCATGGGTACTTTTATGTGGGGGACAGTTTCTTTCTCTGACTCTGTGGAAACCTGAATTTCTTCAGGAATGTTCCCAAAATCAAGCTTAAATGTGGCTCATGTCTAGCATTTCCCCAAATGTGAAAAATAAGATATTCAGTTATAATATGAATATCAGGTATGGGACAGTTTTAATTTTCCCTATGAAGGCAATTCCATAAGATGCAAAAACTTCAAGGGCATACATGAACAAGTAGAAAAAAGCAGAAAATATTAAAATAACTGATCATATTCATTATAGTGTTCCTGGAATGTAAAGAACCCTTATGAAACATCTAAAGAGACGTGCCACGTTCATGTTGGACTTCTATTGTCTCAGTAACTCACAGCAGGGAATTGTAGAGAGTATCAATTCTAAAACATGACTTTCATGGGACAGATAAGTAATTTAAGATTCCAAGAGGTTAGGTGACTTTCTGAATATTACCCAGCTACTAGTAAGGTCAGAACCTCAGATTTACCCTAGGTCCTTTGACTTCAAAATTAGTACTCTGTTTATGATATCATAATGGTTTTCTTCCTATTAGGAACCGATATGTTAAGCTTGTTTGTTTTTGTTCAGTCATTTCAGTCATGTCCAACTTTTCATGACACCATTTAGGGTTTTCTTGGCAAAGATACTCGTGTTTTGCCATTTCTTTCTCCAGTTCATTTTCTGACGAGGAAACTGAGGCAAACAGGGTTAAGTGACTTGC
>NW_027185694.1:7963897-7987783 GCF_028583685.1 Petaurus breviceps papuanus | reverse complement strand
CCTTCAAGGACAATAGGGCTTATACTTAAATTATGTTGATGTAACTTCTTCTTCCAATTAAAAAGAAGAGTTAAGATCATACAAAATTGTATTTAACCTTCAAATATTTCACTGGACCTATCATTTTGACCCAGACCACCCATTCCTATCCTTTTTCATCCTGTCTGCTGCTTCTCCTGTGAGTAAACTGACAACTTGAAGTTTCAGCCTGCAGCGAAAATACTCCAGGGAGTGATTAATCAGACTTATTCATAGAAGAGGTATAGAAGCTCCCTTCCAAAATATATAAACACTGTCAATTGATCTGAATATCATATTTCAATAAATCATGAATGAGAAATATTATTGAACTATTATTATTACTTTAAAAAATATCTATTGGAACCAGAGGAAAAAGTTGAAATAGTAAAAAGTTGTTGATTACTTCCTGAAAGAAATCTCAAAATAAAAACTCTCAAAGACATCAAAACTGGGGCAGCCAGGTGGCTCAGTGAGTAAGAGCACTGGCCCCAGAGTCGGGATGACCTGGGATCAAATCCGGGCTCAGATACTTACCACCACACCCAGAAATAACTGGCTGTGTAACCTTCAACAAGTTACTTAACCCCAATTTCTAAACAAAAGAAAACAAACCAAAAAAAACATCAAAACCATAATGTAGAGCCCCCAAGTTAATGAATAAAAAGTATTGTAAACAGCCCAAATGAAAAAATTCAAGAATTGAGGAGACAATCAGGATCACACAAAATTTGGAAACATGCACCATAAAGAAATGAAAAGCTTGGAATCCAATATTCTAAAAGGCAGAGTTAGGGACTTAAAACCAAGAATAACTTATCCAGCAAAACTGAATCCTATAGAGGACCCCCCAAAATTAACCTGTAATAAAATAGAGGACTTCCAGACATTCTTGATAAAGAGGATCAGAGCTGAGTAGAAATTATGAAAAACAAATACAGAAGTAAATAAAAACATAAAAAGGTAAATTATGAGTGAGCAATTAGGAGGGATTGTCTTTCTACTGCCTTTCTTTATACACGTGTTTATATTCCCAGCAATTACCAGAGTGTATAGTATATAGTAAGGGCCTGATAAAGCTTGTTGACTGACTGACTTATCTGCTCTCATCAATCACCCTGGCCTAATGGGTGAATGAAATGATTTGACACAGAGCTGATCATTTTGTTAGGCACAAGTCATGAGAACTAAGGGGGAAGCTAAAATGTAGAAATGAGTGAACCTGGTACATTTCAAATGAGAGTCTTAGTGGTCAGCCTGCCCATGTCTCCCAAGTATTGAGCCATGTAAAACTTTCCAGGGACATGTTATGCTTACTCACTGACCCTTCCCTCCCCTTCCATGCACACATCTACCCACCTCAGCACTTCTTCTATTTAAGAGACATAGATTAATAAATCCAGGACACTGGAACAAACCTAAGATCAGTCACAAGGTCTTTGTCATTGCTGTTGCCCCTGGTGGATTATTGAATTCGCTGGCCAGCACCACTTAGCACCTCAAAGGAGAACAAAGCAAGATGTTTGATTTAGGTTTTTTTTATTGGTATCTGTTTACCTGTGTTTAAATTCAGATAAATTTAAGCCAAGTTATTGTTCTGCTACAACCCAGGAAAAGCAAAGGTGTCTGCATGGTTAGAGTCACTATAGAGCCTTGGTAATGAGAAAGGCTTCCAGAAAAGTGGTGCTATGCTTTGCAAGTATCCTTCTAGGATAAATTATTTTTCTGTAGTCCTGTGATTTGGTTCAATATAAAACAGATTCCTGTCACTAGAGCAACCTTCACCCTCTTGAATTATAAGTGTGAAAACATGAAAAGGCTATATTGCTGAACAGGTCTGCACAGAAATCCACCTTGTAGAAGGCCCTAACAACCTTTTAGTTTTCCATCAATTCTGATGGTTCCTTATTAGAGTAGGGATTGTTTAATTCTTCATATTTGTTTCATTTTAAGCGATCTTTTAAAATTTAATTTTTTTTCAATTAACAAGCATTTATTTTGTGTTCCTACCACCTCTCTCCATCCCACTGGAAAGGAAAGAAAAAAGAAAAGTCTTGTAAGAAATATGCATAGTCTTACAAAAACAAATTCTTAAATTGACCATATTCAAAATGTATGTCTCATTCTGCATCATAGGTTTACCACCTCTCTGTGTTGCCTTCTTCATATGAGGTATTTCTTCATACCCTACTGCCTCCGTCTTGTCTCCAGACTTAGTATTTCAATTTTCTTCATAAAATGGATAGTTCTTAAAATCCTTTATCTTAATGGTGTTCTTTGTAAGTGTGCTTTATAAAGTGTGGTTCCAAGAATTGAATACAATAGTAGGCAGAGCCAAGATGGCACAGTAAAGGCCGGAACTCTCCTGAGCTCTCCCCCAAATCCCTCAAAACACATTTAAAAGAATGACTCTAAACAAATTCTAGAGTAGCAGAACCCACAAAAAGATGGAGTGAAACAAATTTCCAGCCCAAGAAGTCGCTTAACCCCAATTGACCTCCAAAAAAAGCATCAGAGAGCTTAGAATATAATATTTTGGAGAGCAAAGGATCTAGAGTTACAACCAAGAATCACCTACCCATCAAAACTGAGTACTTTTCTTTGGGGGAAAAATGGACATTAAATGAAATAGAGGACTTTCAAGCATTCTTGATGAATATACCAGTTCTGAATATAAAATTTGACTTTCAAATACAAGACTCAAGAGAAGTATAAAAAGGTAAAAAGGACGGGGAAATCATAAGGGACTTCATAAGGTTAAACTGTTTATATTCCTACATGGGAAGATGATATTTGAAACTTATAAGACCTTTCTCAATATTAGGGTACTTAGAAGGAGCATACATAGACAAAAGGCACATGTGTGAGTTGAATATGAAGGGATGATATCTAAAAAATAAAATTAAGGGTTAAGAGAGCAATTTACTGGGAGAAAGAGAAAGGGAGAGGTAGAATGGGGTAAATTATCTCATATAAAAGAGGCAAGAAAAAACTTTTACCATGGAGGTGAAGAGGGGGAGGTGAGGAGAAGTGAGTGAACTTTACTCTCATCAGAATTGGCTCAAAGAGCAAATAACATATGCACTCAATTGGGTATAGAAATCTATCTAACTTACTCTACAGGAAAATAGGAGGAGAAGGGGATAAGAGAAGGGGAAGGAATAATAGAAGGCATGGCAGATTAGAGAAGGGGGTAGCCAGAAGCAAAATACTTTTGAGGAGAGGCAGGGTAAAAGAAAAGAGAGAGTAGAATGAATGAGGAGGAATATGATTTAGGGAAATACAGCTAGCAATAGTAACTGAAAAAAAATTTGAATCAAGTTTCTGTGATAAAAGCCTCATTTCTCAAGCACATAGAGAACTGACTCAAATTTATAAAAAGAAGAGCCATTCCCCAATTGATAAATGATCAAAATATATGATCAGTTTTCAGCTAAGTACTAAAAGTTATCTATAGCCATATGAAAAGATGCTCTCACTCACAATTGATTCAAGAAATGCAAATTAAAGCAGTTCTGAGATGCTGCCTCATGACTATTAGATTGACTAATAGGACAGAAAAGGGAAATGACAGATATTGGAGGGGATATGGAGAAAATGAAACTTTAATGCACTGTTGGTAGAATTGTGAACTGATTCAGCCATTTTGTAGAATGATTTGGAACCATGCCCAAAGGGATGTAAAACCATGCACACCCTTTGACCTAGCAATACCACGACTAGGTCTGTATCCCAAAAGAGATTTTTAAAAAAGGGAAAGGAACCTATATGTACAAAGGTATACATAGCAACTCTTTTCTTGGGGTAAAGAATTGAAAGTTGAGGGGATGAAGGGATGCCCATCAATTGTGGAATGGATGAACAAGTTGTGACATGTGATTATGATGGAATACTATTGTATTCTAAAAAGTGATGAGCAGGATACTCTTGGAAAAACCTAGAAAGACTTGCACAGGCTGATGCAAAGTGAAATGTGCTGTGTACAAAGAAACAGTAATATTGTAAGCTGTGAATGACTTAGATATTCTCAGCAATACAATGATCCAAGACAACTCTGAAGGACTTATGATGAAAAATGCTATCCAACCACAAAGGAAAAACTGATGGTGTCTTAATACAGATTGAAGCATGCGTTTTTTACTTTCTTTATTTCTCTTGAGTTTTTTCTTATCTTGTTTTCCTTTACAACATGACTATTATAAATATGTTTTGTATGATTACATATGTATAATATATATAGAACAGTTTGCCTTCTCAATGAGGGGGTTTGGGGAAGGAGGGAGAGACTTTGGAACTCAAAGTTTTAAAAGTAAATGTTAAAATTATTTTTACATTTAAATGAGGAAAAATAAAATACTTAATAAAGAAAAAAAACAAGCAAAAAAAAGAATTGAATACAATCTTCCAGATGTGTTCTGAGTAGCACAAGAGTGATCTGGTTTCCAGTGATCTAGTTAACATTCCCTTACTACTTAAATATCTATCTATCTATCTACTTTAAAATACTTTAAAAGACCTGTTATTCCATCCATGTACATTCTTTCTCCAGTAAATCTAAAGTAGATCTCAAAATAGATTAAAACCTTTGGGGCACCCCAAGGTGCCCAATTAATGTTTTTTGTTTTTAACATTCTTTTTTAAGAATTTTGAATTTCAATTTTCTCCTTCCCTCTAATCCCCTCCCCATCCACAATCATACATGTGAAATCATTCAAAATCTATTTCCATATTAGCCACGTTGCAAAAAAAGTGAAAAATTATACTTCAATTTGCAATCAGTTCATGATTTCTCTTTCTGGAGGTGGATATTTTTTTTAAACATGTTTCTTTTGGAATTGTTTTAGATCATTGTATTGATCAGAGTAGCAAAGTCTTTCACAGTTGATTATCATTATAACATTGCTGTTACTATGAGCAATGATCCATAGTCCTTCTCACTTCACTTTGCCTCACTTATATAGGTCCTGCCAGTTTTTTTTTCTGGAACCACACCCTTGATCATTTTGTATATAGGGGTGGGGAATCTGTGGCCTTCAGGCCACATGTGACCCTCTAGGTCCTCAAGTATGGCCCTTTGACTCAACCCAAATTTCACAGAAAAAAATTCCTTTAATAAAAGGATTTGTTCTATAAAACTTGGACTCAGTTAAAAGATTGCACCCAAGGACCTACAGGTTCATATGTGGCCCTAAGGATGCAGGTTCCCTACCCCTGGCATAACATAATAGTACTTCATCACAATCACATGTCACAATTTGTACAGCCATTTCCTAACTGATGAGCATCCCCTCAATTTCTAATTCTTTGCCACCACAAAAAAGGTAATATAAATATTTTTGCATAGGGTGTCCAAAATTAATTATCTAGTGACCAGTCTTTTTGTGATAGGCCTTTCTGAAATTAAGGGGCTGATGCTGGGTTGACTGCCTATCAATGATTGCTCCAAAACTAAGCCTGTTCAGCTTGGTGGGGCCTGCCACAACTTATGCTTAGTTGATGTAATCACAGAGAAACTGAGGTCACCTCCTTGTGTGGTTGAGGTAATGGAGTAGGACATTTGTGAAGAGATCTAGAAATTACAATTCCAATAACACAACCTAAGATTTCCTTAGCTTTTTGGTAGACACATCACACTAAATTCAGACTTGACTAAATAATGTTTATTTTTAAGGCAAGTGCTATTAATCCCCACTCAACTAGATTGGGTTTCCCATTTAAACTGACCATTTAAACAAAAGTGAAGTTAATATGTGACTGTTGGTGGATTGAAGCTTCTACAGCACTTTGGATCTCTAAATTAGTCAGTTACTGAGTATCACAAATCAGCTTCTGTTCAACCAGAATTTCAGTTACCCTGAATGACCAGATCAACTATAGGAAATGAAGTTTGTAACCAATCACCTTTAAAGGATACACAATTCTCTAAAGGAAAGTCTTGTCATTTTTTCTCCTCAGAATATTAAAAAAAAATCTTCAATCAAAATTGCTTTTGTTGTTTCTGGGTATTAAAGAGGCCTTAGATGCCTGTCCTTAATATCCAAAGGGACTCTAATTCATCCTCACTCTGATTTAAGTGGCTTTTCTTCCCCCTCTCTTTTATATTCCAAAACAAGTGTATTCTCTTTTGACTTGGAGAATGCCCACGAAGGCCTGAATTCAGAGGTGTAATGCCAAGGAAAGACAACTTCCAAGGTTCAGAATACCAGCATAGTAACTCTCCATTTTATTCAGTGACAAATTAAGGTAAAACATTCACAGAACAGAGAAAATCAAAATACAGCATTCACCAAGTGTAATTCAATAATTTCCAAGTACTACTCCACCCCTGGACAGTACATTCATTTAGTCAATCACAAAGTCTCTCTTCTCAAATGGAGATTAAGATTAGTTTCCAATCATGAACAAAGTATATTCGTTTGGTGAATCACAGAGCACAAAAAGTCAAGTTTCCCACCCCTGGATCACAATTGAATTACAATTATCATCAGTTAACACCAAGCACCTTCTCCAAAGGGGCAGTAGAGAGCACAAAGGCAATCTACCCCTGAGCTACAGCAAGGTTAAGATATCATCATAGCATTCAGTAACCAAGGAGAGGTCTTTTCTTCATCTTGACCAGAGGCAAATTCTCAGCAATCTCTGTTCCTGGGGAGACAAAGCTTAACAAAGCCACAATATACATTGCTGTGTCCTCATCAGTTCACTTTCTGCCTACAGAACAGTCTTGGGACCCCTGAAAATATCAGCAAGACCCTCTTCCAGGATTTCTGTAAACATAAAACAAGAAAATTTTTCTTCGGGGCTTCTCAACCAACAGTAAGGTTCCAGGACCTCTGCAACAATAGCACTGTCCTTCACCAATGGATGAATCTTGCAAAACAACATCAAAACAGACAGACAAAATACCGGCATCACAGCCGTGTATCCTCAGTCCTTGGCAGCTCCAGGTGGCAGCTCTCAAAAGTCCTGGGCAGTTCAAACTGGCCCTCAGAAATCCTCTCTCTATCTCTGCCTCCATGATGCTGCTTCCAATAGTTCTTCTGCCTCTCTTTGCTTGGGCCTCTTCTCTAAATCCATGGCACCAGCTCCTCTCAGTTCAGCCCTCTCTTTTTATGTCAACAATTACATCCCACAAGTGGGATTCACAAGCTCTGGTTTTTAACACTCAACCTGAAAACCAAGACAATACAGGGGGATCTTTTTTTTGTCTTTTGGAGGGCAATTGGGGTTAAGTAAGCTGCCCAAGGTTACACAGCTGTTTTGTGTGTGTGTGTGTGTGTGTGTGTGTGTGTGTGTGTGTGTGTGTGTGGTTGTTAGGTGTCTGAGGCTGGAACTGAACAACTGGCCCTCCTGGTTCCAGGGCTGGCACCCCCAGGGGGTTCTTTAAATTGCATTACTATTATGAGAGGGCTGTGTTATTATGGAGGACTAGCCTCCTTTTGCTCTGAGCTAGCATAAAGCCAAGAATTCATGGCAAGTTTAATGGGAAACTAGCTGCTAAGTCTTTACTAATATATATAGAGTACCTGACTGATGGAAGTTCCACAGTGATAATGGCAGTTATGTTGACTGTCCCAGTCTGCTATTGTTATTCATTAAATTGTAAATTCCTTGAGGGCAGGGACTTTCACTTCCTTTTGTATCCCCCAGCACTTAATAAGTGTTTTTTGAATTGGAAAAAAAAATATCCAAAGTTAACAGTACTGTATAGCCCCAAATGAGCTATATAGAATTCTCCCTATACTTGCTTAGCTATTATTTTTTTTGAAGTAGGAAGGCAAGGCAATTGGAGTTAAATAACTTGCCCAAGGTCACACAGCTAGTGAGTGTCAACTGACTGAGGGAGATTTGAACTCAGGTCCTCCTGATTCCATGTCCAGTGCTGTATTTCCTATGCTACCTAGCTGCCCCTTGCTTAGCTGCTATTGCAGTGGGTGACTGGATAGTGGTCAGGTTATAACTGCTCTTACAAGTTAATGCTTAGTTCAGAGGAGGGAAACTTGGGAGTTTGCATAGGAGAAAAAGGGAGTAGAGTGGATGAGAGTGGGAAGGTATGTAGGCATGGTTATACTAGAGAGAAAATCTATAGTAGTTTTTCATGGGGAATGTGGCATGGGACTTATCTTCCAACTCTCTAATTGGTTGATGTCATACCATTTAGGATCATACAGTGCCCCACTTTAGCATGATTCCATGGCTCCTCATGTTACCACAGACTTCTATTTGGAGACTATTTCTTCAGACAAAATTTACAAAGAAAAACAATAAAGGAAGACTCAGAAATCACTAGGACATCAACCAATCAATCAATTTTTATAATTATTTACTCAACTATTAAGTGTCCACTATGTCAGATATCATGCTGGGCACTGGGGATTCAAAGATACCTTCCCTTTACTTTGTGCTAATATTCCTGCTTTGTCACTCACTTTCTGTCAACTGTAGTTCATTTCAAGTAAAAACAATGGCAGTCAAGACTTCAACTTCTTGTCCAAGGAATCATGTGCATAATGGGAATAGAAATCCTTATATAAACAGTCTTTAGAGATTAGAGGACTAGTTTTAGGACTAGCAAGTCATATTGCCCAATCTGTTCATCTTATCGGTGAGTAAACTGAGACCTAGAAAAGTTAGGTGACTGGATGAAGGTCCCACAGGGAGCAAATAACAGAGCCAGGGTATAAAGCCCATTCCTCTAACTTCAGGTTAGGCACAGTTTGGCACAGTGGAAGGAACATTGGAGGTAGAGGCCAGAGAAACTTGGGTTGTTGGAATCCCATCTCTGATATTTAGTACATGTTGTCAACATAGGCATTTAAGTAATTTAATCTTTCTGAGACTCCGTTTCCTCTTTTGTAAGGAGATCCGAGTTCAAGTTCCACCTCAGACACTTACTAGCCATGCGACCCTGTGTAAGTCACTTAACCTACCCTGTAAAATGAGAACAGTACTTAATTCCCAAGATTATTGTAAAAACAAAGTAAGATATGTCAAAATGCTTTTTAAACATTAAAGGGATATGTAAAAGTTATTATTATTATTATCATCTTGTAGACCTTTGGATATATAAAACCAGCCAGCTCAGGGGGCACTGTGCCCCTTAGATATGATGCTTCTCCTACATCATGTGGGCCCATACAAGACACCAGCCATAGTTGGCTATATCTTCCATGAAGAAGGAAGAGAAATAAGAGAGATCGTTCAAACCAGAACTGAGCCAGAGCTGACTAGAAACAGCACCAAAATCATCAACACCTTAACCTATTATTTTATAACTACCTTATCTTGTGCCAGGACAGGCACTTGTTCTGTCTGGATGCTTCAACTTAGTATGCCATTGAGCCTTGTAGCACAAGTGGTTATGTGGTGAAAGCAAGAGTTGACTAGTGGGCAACTCACAAGATGTCAAAAGAAAGCAAAGAAGACTCTCAAATGTCAACATTGGGTTGACTCTCCTGTGATGAAGGTGTAGGAGGACCTAGGCAAGGGTCACATGGAATGGGCTGGCTTGGATTGGTTTGGACTTGCTTTATTGGTGAGAATAATCACTTGGATGAGGTTACAGGTCCATTTCAGTACTGAGTAATGCACTTCTCATAGTGGTTGTGAGGATAAAATGGGATTGCATCTCTAAAAGAAACACAAATCCTTCTCATTAACTTTCATCTACACTAATGTCATCATTGCAAAGTTTTCTGAATTCCATGTAAAATTTGAGAAGCCTCTTCAGGACTCAATCTAATAAATAGCTTTTCTGTGATAGGAAAAAAATCTAAAAGTAAGCAAAACTGAAGTGAAAAGAGTACCCAACTGGTGTGTTTTTCATGGACTAAATTAAGTGAAATGAAAAAGCTCAAACAGACTGAAAACCTTGTATAAATGTTGAGAGAAAAGGTAGGTCCTAATTTGCCTTAATCTGTCTCACAATTAGCATCTTTGACATGTTTCTGAAAATTTGATTGACAGTGTCTCTCTGATTATCTTACACTGGTTACTTCCAGCATGGATGCAGCTGCTCATGTGGGTTATCACAGTTGGGTTCAAACAAGGCCACAAGAAAAACAGTTTGTAAAGCCCCACTCTTTTTTATATTTTGAAAAGAAAAAGGTCCCACAATGGCGTATGCATGCACAAACACACAAGGGAAAATGGAGGAGGGAATCTTGCTCATGGGTAAAATAAAATAACTTAAGACCAGCAGCATAAATCTTATTGCTAATATCAATCTTCCTCCTAGGTAGCACTAAGGTGAAATTGAAATATAGTTCATATTGTGATTATTGCTTAGTGATCAACTGCTCAATTGAATTAACCTTCATTTTCCATTTTCCTTGCCACTCAAGATATAATTAAGGTCTGATGTCAAATCTCACAACAGTACTCATCAATTAACTCCACTTAACTACTTTTAAGGAGACAGCTGACCTTTGGGCTCAGCCCATAAGTACATGATTCTCTGACTTAGTGCTTTAATTCCCATCACCAGTCAATAAACCAGATTAGTGTCCAACTCTGTTTGTGTTGGAGAAATGATTAGTTAAATTAAATTCAGCAGGCATTTATTAAGCTCCTACTGTCTCTAACACATTTTGTTGGGTACTGGAGATATAAAGACAAAAATGAAACAGTCCCTTACTTCTAGAAGATTGCATTCTCTTAGGTGGGTTATATATGTTGGGGGACTTTACATTAACACAAATAAGTGTGGTAAAAGAGAATTTGGATAAAATGTTGTTTGAAGAGAGGGACAGTGCTATCAGCTATCTGTGGGGGAGGGGGGAAGGGCAGGGGGCATAGAAACGTGATGCCTGAGTGTCAGAGAACAATCCATAGAGGATACTCCAAATGACATAGGGTTTGAAGCAGGTGCTCCAACTCTGAATTCCTGACTCTTTTCCCTAAGCCACACCTAGTCTTCAAAATCCAAATCTTCAAAAGTATTTTTAAAATATTATTCTTCAACTAGAGTATGAGATAAGGATGTTAGTGAGGAACACAGCCTACTATATTCATTTTGACTAGAGAAGCATGGAAAATATGGTCTCTCCACTCCCCTCCCTCCTGAAATATCAAATATTGTAGCACTTTATTTTCTAGGACACAGACATAAACAACCTTCTACTATGTCATTAAGTGGTAATTACAGTGGTGTCAACTGAAAAGAGTTCTAAACTCATCTATATAACAGATATGTTCAATGTCTTCTTTCAGAAATCATACCTTAAGGGTAGGTCCACAGGAGGTGAACGTTCCCAAACTTCACTATTTTATTTAATCTACACTGAACTCAAGACATATTATACCTAATAATTCCCTTTCCTTCATTATCTTCTACATTCCAAACCATTTTTTAAAGCTCAACTCCAATGTCAGATACTTAATGAGTCCCCACCATCCCCTTTCCCTCCTGTAATTCACATGCCATTTTGTTGTTCACTTCTGCTAGGTGTTTATCAATTGTGTATTAAATTTTCTGTGTTAATCTTATTACCAAGTTTACAGTGAGCTTTTAAAACTAGGGTGAAGTAATATAGTATACCATATATACTAAGTAATTAATGAAAATTTGACCAATGGATGGTAGTTAATACAATGTTATTTTAATAATACCACCTCATATGCATAATGGGAATTAATAACAGCTAGCATTTACACAACACTTTAAAGTTTGCAAAGCTCTTTAAATATGATCACATTTGCCCCTCACAACAACCCTGTTAGGCACTATTGTTATCTCCATTTTGTGGATGAAGAAACAGTTTAGATTATGTGACTTGCCTGGAGTCACACAGCTAATAAATATCTGAGGCAGGATTTGAATTCAGTCATTCCTGACTCCAAGTCCATCATTTTATCCACTGGATGACCCGTCTACTCTATATATTGGAAAGCACTATCTTATTAAGTCTTTCCAAAAGCCATGTATGGTAGAGAGAGGATGTATTGTAATCCTTGACTTGAGTTTCAAAAAGGTTAAGTGGCTTGCTGAAGGTCACACAGCTAGTTGCTGTTAGGGGAAGAGAAATTACATCACATTAATCCTGAATCCTAATAAAATGCTCTTTTCATGGCATTCCTTGTGGGTATCTGATTGGGCCACACTTTTATATTTGTCCTTCATTGTCTTCCCCAGAGGCAGTGTTACATAATGGCTAAACAACTGACCTTGGGACCAGGAAAAGCTGGGTTCAAATTCCATGCCTGACACATTTTGACTATATTACCTAGACAAATCCTTTAACATCTCAGGGCTTCAGGTAATTCTCTAAGGTCAGAAATGTCCAACTCACAAGTCACAACACTCCTACATGTGGCTGGAACCAAGTTAAAATGTAATTGGGAAATATTTACCAAAATAAATAAAAATACAATAAAACACAGATAACATTTTATTTTAAAGTTCAGACAATATGCACACTAGAGGTTCTTTATGGTTTAGTGGCTTTAATTTCTATTTAAGTCTGATACTACTGTCTAAGACTGTAGGTAGTTGGTGATGAGATCTGAACTAAAATCTGGTCTCAGATGCTTTCTGTCTCTGTGTGACCCTGGGCAAGTCACTTACTCTCTGCTTGCTTCAGTTTCCTCAGTTGTAAAATGGAGATAATAATCACACCTACCACTCAGGATTGTTGTCACAAATGAGATAATATTTGTAAAGCACTTAGCACAATACTTGGCATACAATAGGTGTTATTTAAATTATTATTTCCTTTCTCCATCTGTTCTTGCCTTTTTATTCATAGCACCTAGAAAAGTAGCTTGCATGGAGTAGGCTCTATGAAAATGCTTATTCCATAAGACTATATGTTGCACAGAAAGTATCAACCTGCTTTGGTGGAAGAGGTTTTCCACCAGGAATTCCCAATGGCAATGAAATCATAGATGAAATGTCTTACCTTCCAACTGGAAGGGACTTCAAGAGGTCTCTGAATTCAACTTCTTCATGGCATTGATGAAGTAAAAATGGGTTGAATGACTGTCCCAGGGTCATACAACTAGTAAATATGCATCAGGATTTGAATCCAAATTTTCTTGATTCCAAGTCCAGTGATCTAGCCATTATACCATGTTATTTTGTTTTATCACTTGTAGATGTCTCTTAAATTTTTAAAAAAATTTTCTTTAGAAAAATCAAGGTCAATAAGTTCTAGGTACAAACACACCAGACTTTTTAGAGATCTGTGTCAATCTGGCCAAAAGACAATACATATTACTTGAATTTTTAAACCTTTGACATGTTCACAGGATCACAGAATCCCAGTGTTGGAATGGATCTTGGAGGTCATCTAGTCCAAACTTTTCAATCTTCTCTATAGCAGACCTGCTATGTGGTTTTCTAGGATCTGCCTGAAAACCTCCAGGCAGTCTGTCATTAAGTATTTGTGAAATATCTATTGTGTGACAAGCACTGTTCTAAGCACTAGGGATGCACAATCCTTGCTCTTAAGGAGCCCACAGTCTAATGGGGTGACAACATGCAAACAACTATGAACAAACAATCTATGGGTAAATTGGAGGGTAATCAACAGAGGGAAGGCACTCGAATTAAGAAAATTGGGAAAGACTTCTCATAGAAGATAGATCTTAGTGGTGACTTGAAAGAATCTAGGGAAAACAGGAGGTGGAGATAGGAGGGAAGCATTCCAGGCAAGGAGAACAACCAGTGAAAATGCCTGAACTCTGAGATGGAATGGAATCCAGCATCTTCCAAGGCAGCTCATTCTACTTTTCCAGCTAAAATTTTTGGAAGAATTTTCCTGACATAGAATCGAAATTTCCTTTTTGACTTCTCCCTGTTACTTCTGGCTCTGCCCTTTAAAGCCAAGCAGAGCAAGACTAATCCCTCTTCTATGCAAACAATCCTTCGAATATGTGAAGACATTTGTCATGTCTCCCTTAAGTCTTATGTTCTCCAATTTACAATTACCATTTACTAGCTGTGTGACGGTGAACCAGTCCACCAATGTCCTTGAGCCTCAGCTTTAAATTTGGAATTAGAAGCCCTGTTTTTGAATCCCTGCTCTTCTACTAAATGACTCAGTGACCTTTGGCTAAGTCACTTATCTTCTCTAGGACTCAGTTTTTTCATCTATAAAAATTTGGGAATGAGCTTGGCTTAGCTTGGCTTTCAGTCTTGATTCTAGTGATTGAATACATTTACCTACCTTCTGGTTGTTTACAAAGATAACTCCAATATAGGTAACTGTGCAAAGGAATTATAATCAGTTAAATATAAAACAAAGTTAGAATGTACAAAGGATATTTCAAATACAGAATGAGGAATCGGAAGATTAGGATGAATACATAAAGTGGGGTGGGATGGGGGAGATAGCATAGAAAGTTCCAGTTTAATCTGGGAAGTCATGACAAAAAGTACTTTATTGAGTCCAGCATTATCTTAGACACTGTAGCAATTATGACAAAGGTATTTGAAGATGTGTACCATGCCCTGTTCTCTCACCTGCCCTGCAACAGGGAACCATCCTCTCTCAGATGACTTTGGAGATGGGAGCTCATGGATTGTTTGAAAATTGTGAGATGGGTGGATTTGTGACTAAAAAATGGAGATAAAGGGATGGCTAGGTGGTACAGTGAATAGAGCACTGGCCCTGGCGTCAGGAGGACCTGAGTTCAAATACAGCCTCAGACACTTGACACACTAGCCCTGTGACTTTGGGCAAGTCACTTAACCCCAATTGCCCTCCAAAAAGCAAAAAAAAAATGCAGGGGAGATAGGGTAGTCACAGTCTTGTTTTACCCTCATGAGAGAGGTTCCTTCTTGCCACAAAAGGCCTGGAATACTTTGGGAATTTTTCCATTTTCCTAAACTTGCTTTCTCTACCCAAATAATAGCTGAGAACTTTGGTATCTGACCATCACTTAGATAAAACCTTTATCCCATTAACCATTGTCAGTCAGATGGAGCAGTGCATAGAGTGCTGGACTTGGAGTCTGAACAACTTGAACTCAAATCCTACCTGAGAGGCCTATTGGCTTTTGTGAATCCACATAAGTCACTTAACATCTCAGTGCCTCAGCTTCCCCATCATAAAAGGGAGAAAGTAATAGCACTCCTCTCATAGAGTTGTTATAAGGATCAAATAAGATAGTACTATATGTGTATGTGTATGTGTGTGTGTGTATTGCTTTGCACTAAAAAAACCCAAAACTATAGAAATGCTAGTTATTATGATTAGGATTAGCCTCACCCAGTAGAAAAGGTGGGAATTTCATTCCCTCAAATCAGTTTCCTCTTATAAACTCTCAGACACACAAGATATCCAAACTTGGAAGTTGTATTAACACAACAAAGGACCACAAAAGGTTTGTGGGCTTGTGTCAGAACCAATATCAAATTGAGCATCCTCACCTTCCTTCCAAACACATGCACCCTTGCAATGGGCCAATCCTTCCAAATGCTTTATAATACTACATTGTATAGAATTCTAGCAAAGGGAGATGGCTCAAAACTGTTTATAGAGGGTCAAGAACTCCACTCCTAATGGGCCAACTCTTTCCCTGGCTATCTGTAGAGGCTACTGGACCTTTGGTATCACCTTGGTTAGGACTATCAGAAAGAGGAAATGACTCCCTCTGAGTTCAAAAGGAATCAAGAATATGAGAGTCAAGATATCCTCTCTCCTCGTTGGAAAACCTAGGGAACTGTACAGTTACAATACTGTCCTGAGTAGGGCTCCTAGATGGAATTCAATGGTTCTTTAGTCAGCAGCTTTCTTCTCAAAGATACTTCTCTGTTCTAATGCCATTCCTTTCATTTCAGCAGGTATCATAGGTACCTCTCTATACTGCTTAGCTCTCCTTCCAAGGATTCTTCATAACACTGACTCCCTGGCTCATTGTTTCTCATCTCCAGGAAATGGTACTTCTCAAACAGCAGGAATGCCAACCAAGAGTTTCATTTCACTAGACTATTTTAAATTTCTACTGTTTTTATTAAATACTTCCCTACCCCCAATACACTCTCTCTGTCTGTCTGTCTCTGTCTGTCTGTCTGTCTCTCTCTCTCTCTCTGTCTCTCTCTGTCTCTCTCTCTCTCTCTGTCTCTTTCTCTCTCTCTGTCTCTCTCTCTCTCTCTGTCTCTCTCTCTCATTCTCTCTCTGTCTCTCTCTGTCTCTGTCTGTCTGTCTGTCTCTGTCTCTGTCTCTCTCTCAGTACACATGTACTTAAGTGAGCCCTTTCTTGTATTTTTCCAATGAGTCTCAACCATTTCAAATCAGCTCATGATGAGCTCAGCCCTTATATTTCCTCTATCCTTCTGATGCCTGGGCTAGCCATCACTCCCCATTATGTGTTTTGGGATTTTAGAAAGGTGTTTCTCCTCTCTTTCCATTTGCCCTCCTAAATCTAAACTTTTACCATAGGAGTTACACCAGTTTATGTGAATTAACTTTAGGCTACTTGAAATTCTCTGAAAAGAGGAAGGGGGGTAATATAGAAGCAGCTTCTCCTGTGTCCTGGGTCCTATATTTGAAGGAGGAAGGTCTACAGTAAGAGAGATGGAAAATTTGCTGGAACCCTTTACATTTGCATATGGTAGAAGCTAACTATATGATTTCTGAATGAAAAGGAAAAAAAAAGATGAAATGAATGAATCTATAGAATGGATGGGATGGCAGTGCAATGAATGTGACTAATGGTCGAAGCTAATGTTCTTGAAATGAATTTTAGGAGGCAGCAAAGAGAGGGACACAGACCAGAACAGCCTCTTAAAAGGTTTGGCGCTGTGCTAGTCACTAGGCAAAGCCATTTAGACAAGTTTAATCCCCACCCTCAAACACTTTTTTTTCATTAGTTGGTGGGCTATAAGGGCCTGAGTTGTGTAAATAGTTTTCCTCCCGGGGACCTTAAGTCCCACCAAGCATCTTTGTGAAGGCTTCATTCTTGGACAAATTTCAATTGTTAAGAAATTACTTCAGATTTAAGAGGAGAGATTATCAAGCTTGTCCTACTTTGTTCAGATTTTTTTTTCCTTTTTAATTCAGATCAATAAATTGTACCTGGGTAATACAGCAATTCTGTAAAAATCAATCCTCTCTCCTGATTTATTTTGAATGGTTTATATCAAGTTATGGGAGATGATAGTGATTCATTGGCTGTGCTCACAGTTTGTCTGCCAACTGGGTCTTGGGGATTGGACAGAGAACAGTTGTTTCTAATCCTCCTCTTTAACTCGTCTCCAGAGACTGTTCATTCAGCTGGTCTATGGAGCAGACTTGGATTCAGAATGAAGAAGGAAAAAAAAATGAGTTTTTCAATCTCGTTGGTCTAGTGAAACAAATTTTTGCCGTGCATGTTGGGGGTGGGTATCTCCCATTAGAATGAAATAAGCAATAATAGTAGGTTAGGAAAAGGTCTCTGTTCATTAGGGGAAATGTGGTAATTTTCTTGACTGAGGCAGCAGCTCACAGGAGGAGACTCGATAAACAATCTCAATGTGTGGCTTAACAGATGTCTTTTGCAGCCACTCACATTTTTAATATGGTGGGAAAGGATAGAGAGCAACTTGTGTCTTCTTTCTTTTCCCTCTCTTTCAATCCGTGCACACACACACACACACACACACACACACACGTCTCCCTCACACATATGCCCAAATGTATCAGGCTAATGCTTTAATGATTGACTCTTCTGACTTTCATTTGAGGCAGATAAGAAAAAGCGAAAGTGCCCAAGCGCCAGCCATTCAGAGTGGCGAGAGGAGCAGACCCTTAAAGGGCCTTTATTTCCAGCCCATCATCTCAAATTGTCTTGTTTACCCCTTGAATCCTGATCAGGTACCATTATGGCACTCAGTTGTCCACATCATTCTTGTGAAGGGAAAATTAATTCTGAATTACTGGCCCCGTAACTGCCGCTTCTTCACATTATCTGTCAGGAAAATAAGCAGACAATAGCTGGCTAAGTGGATTTCTGTTAGCTGCCATTCAAGAGAGAAGGGACAGGTGTTCAATGGGGCTTCTTTTTTTCCCCAACTGCTATTTAACAATACATACAGGAGGGGTTTAATTGCCTGTACCCACCTGCACCCTTGTCATTTCTTGGCTCTATTGATTTTAATGAAAATATTAAGTGCACTCTAGGAACAGCAGCTAAGTGACATTTTGATTGAAATATACAGGGAAATGTATAATGGAAGCAGGCGCTATTACAGTTTTAATAGAATCTGAAAGAGGTAACATCCAGAACTATAGTTTTTGCCATTGTTATGCATATAGCAAGTCCTGAGATGCATAATTGGCAACTGAAAAAATGTTTGGTTGTTGTTAGAGAAGTCTTTCACCTTAGTAACCTGCTTTCTTTTCTCCCCTTCCTCCCCCCGCCCCCCCTTTTCTGTATGTGGAATAAAATGGACCAGGCTTTTGGTATATTTCCTTCCATTAGGTACCCTTCAGACTGCAGCAGAGACCTTCAAGTGTGCATTTGAATACCTTCCCCTCTTTCTACAAATCCAGATTCATTAGAGTTTCTAAGAGGCATCTTATCACCTGGGGGGGGGGGACAACAATGAATAATTACAGTGGAACAGGTAGGAAATGGGCAGCAGCCCCTCTTTGGGAGCCAATGGAAGCCTGGGCTTGCCTGAGAGTATCTCTAAGGCTTGAGAATGAAGAAGAGTGTAACAAAAGGGAAAATTTTAAATAGGGTAATGAATTTGCTTCAAGACAGTTAATGGCTTTTCATCTGAGAGTTTTATTTTGGAGTTGTTAATTATAAGAATATTCACACATAACACAATGAAATGGGAACAGTGGAGAACACAATCAATTCTCTCCTCTTTTTGCTTCCAACCCAACCCAAGCACACATACATGAGAGAAGAGCCCTTTCTAATGTAAACCATGACTAACTGACAGAGGGTTGCAGATCTAATAGAATTCCACATCTGAGATCCTTTCTCTATTTGAACTAAAACGTTTTTCAAAGAATAGGAGGACTGATAAATGTGGTCTTAGCTGACAAGACTAGAGGGGCACCTTTAAAGAAAACCTAAGCACTGAATTTGCATAGCTGTACAAAACCTGAAAATGATTGTGGTGTCCCTGAAGCCAGATGTTTTCAATTTATTTTGCTGGAGCATTTTAATCAGAAAATGACATGAGATGTACAACATACCATAATGCACTCAGAAATTGAAGAGAAGTACATAGAGAAGGAAGTAAGGAAGTACATAGCTCTGTGTAATTATCACTGGGATGTCAAAGCCTAGAACACAAAACTACCTGAGAAAAGGACACTTAGAAGGTTTTCAGGATTCTTTAGGGATTCACTGACTCTGTCACTAACTGGCTCACTATGAAGACAAAAGGATGTTTCAAGGTGCAGAATCACTCCATGCAAGGTTATAGAAAGAGCACTGGATTTGCAGTCAAAGGGCCTGGGCTCCATTTACTGCCCTGTGGTGTGGCCATCTGTGTAGCCCTGGGCAAATCTCTTAATCTCCCTTGGATTTACTTTCCCAGGAGGGTATTGGACTACCTATTATTTTTTTAAGGGTCCTTCCTTTTTTAAATCCTATGAGCCCTGTGCTACACTAAGCTTTTGAAAGGAGATGGTGAAGGGGAATGTGTGTAGGGGTATATTTAAAGCTGAAATGCAAAACGTTTGTTACCATTAAAACACCTCTCTCTCTCTCTCTCTCTCTCTCTCTCTCTCTCTCTCTCTCTCTCTTTCTCTGTCTCTGTCTCTGTCTCTCCCTCTCTCTGTCTCTCTCTCACTGTCTCTCTCTCTTCCTTTCCCTCTCCCTCTCTCTCTTTCCCTTCCTTCCTTCCTTCCTTCCTTCCTTCCTTCCTTCCTTCCTTCCTTCCTTCCTTCCTTCCTTCCTTCCTTCCTTCCTTCCTTCCTTCCTTCTTTCCTTCCTTCCTTCCTTCCTTCTTTCCTTCCTTCCCCTCTTCCTTCCTTCCTTATTACCTTCCTTCCCATTTGACCACTAATCTTCAGGGGGGAGGAGGGGAGGAAATGATGGACCTAATCCCCAAGGTACAAGTCATATTTTCATGTCTTAAAATGTCTGCTATTAAAGTATATAGCTATAGACTATAATTTTTATCCAAGATGATAAGAATGTAATTTGGGATTGAAGGTGGAGTAGCTAAACCAAAGGGAAAAGTGATTTTCTTCAGTCAGATTGGGGTGAGGACAAGCCAATTAGAATTTTTTTTAAATTTTGGATGAGTTTTGCGTATTGATATTTGCCACACTGATTATGAACCCCGAGATTAACTTAATAAAGACATCAGCATGTAAGGGGACAGTTACTTCCAAGGGTCTTTTTTGGGCACTGCTGCTTGTACCTAGCTCCCCCCCCTTTAAACATAATACATAATACCTGATTAAGATGATTCACACACATATCCTCTTCTACCCCTTACCCATAGAATTTTTGAGCTGGAAGGAACCTTAGAACACAGACTATTAGGGCTGGAATGGATAAGGAACTGAGGACTACATAGGTTAAGAGACTTACCCAGTTCTCACGCGTACTAGCACAGGTATTTAATAGAACTTTAGAAGATGTAAGTCCTGACACTCAGTTCGCTACTCAGGCTATTGCTGCTTCTTATTCTCTCCCTCAGTCTTGCCTACAACAGGATTAAAATGTAAATTTTCTCTCAGGTCACCATGAAAACGCCCATTTGCTTTGGGTCGAGGGCTAGGGGAATCTAACTGATTCTTTTATTTTTAACCACTTGTTTTTGTTCAGGGTAGCATCGGGGCCCTCAAAGTATCCCTCAGTCCCTCAATGTTCAGTTCAAATGCTATTTCCTACATGAAGTCTTTCCTGATCCTCCCAAATAATAGATGCTCCCTCCCCCCAAATTATTTTGCATATACTTTTGAAATACATGATGTGCAAATGTTTATCTTCCCTGAACAAATGTGATTTCCTTAAAGACAAACTTGAAACATTCTTTATCTTTGTATCCCAAGTGCTTAGGATAAAAATACATATTAAACATGTGTTACTATAGCATATATGACACTATGGTACATATTGGGGTTTAATAAATTCATGCTGGTAGTTTATTTATTATTGAAAGAGCACAAGAGAAAGGGCTTCTGGTCAAAATTTGAATTTACTGTGAGATTTTGGATAGTTCATGTAAACTCTCTGAACTTTAGTTACTGTTACACCAGGAGAGAAATTATTTTTCTATTATATTAATAATGAATTATTAAATTAGGATTGAGATTTTCCCTTTCTGTTTCTTCATTCAGGGATCGACCCCTGGAGGCCAGTCAGTTAGTCTCTGAAGGACATTGCTGATAGATGAGATTGTCCAAATCCTTCGGTACATGCTCTGCTGTGTTGGGTAGAACTCTGCCGAATGAGAAGACTTTACAAAAAGAATCTAATCTACATGAATTCTTGCTCTTAGGAAATAAGCCCCTGTCCTTGGAAACCCCCATTAGAATTTAGGGTGACCTAGCTTATGAAGGAGAAAACTAACCATAGTGGTCTGGGTAGAGGTGGATTTCTTAGTATTGTTAGAGGCAATTGAGTGAAGACTTTTAGCCCACCTCCTCATTAATATGCCTACCCCCCCATTAACTGTTCACCAATCAGGATTGATTTCACCTGTCAGGGGCACCTCCTTTTCTAAACATATTTAAACTTTTAAAGATCTCCTTGGTTTTGTTTTAAGTTACTGAGAAAGAACATGATCATAAATTTATTGATTATTTGCTAGCCTAATTAATAAATTGCTTATTAATTACCTAGAAACTCTGTCTCTCAGACTTTTCATTCATCTCATCTAATAATAATAATAATAATAATGTCTTGCAACAGTTATTAGCAATATTAAGAATGAGAATGATTTTTTACCCCAGACTTTAATATTAGAATAAGATACTTCCCTTGCTCTCATTAATAATAAATATTCATTTTCCAAGCTCTTATGTTCAAGGCCATTAAAATAGCAACCACAGAAACAACAAAAACAGGTACCAAACTTGGCATCCTCTGAGATACAACTCAGCAAAATATCTCAGCTAACAGTTGACTAAACTCTGTCTACACCTATATCTCTTCATATGAAAGAAGAGAAATATATCTTATCTTGTTCTCTTTAGTCATCTTCAGCATTATTGTCCACTGGATTATTTTCCATTAAAATGTTAATGAGTTTGATCAGAAGAAATGGATAAAATATAGGTAAACATTTCCCATTTCATTCTGGGTAATAGAGACTAGTGTCCAGGGATTCAAGATATGTTGGCAGAAGGAGCTCACCAAGAGCCAGATAAAAAATATATGGAGAGGGCATGTCGCTTTGGTCATTCTTTCCCACAAAATTTCAGTAAGTCAAGCCCGGTGACATGAAAAGTATTTTTTTTGTTTTTCCCTAGGAAGAA
This sequence comes from Petaurus breviceps papuanus, assembly GCF_028583685.1. NCBI lineage: Eukaryota > Metazoa > Chordata > Mammalia > Diprotodontia > Petauridae > Petaurus > Petaurus breviceps. The sequence goes on along the minus strand of NW_027185694.1, from coordinate 7,965,386 downwards.
AAGGAGATTAAAAGGAGCTACCAGGAAATGGTTTCAAAATGTCAGGAGCAAAAATATTTCCTTTGCCTCAAATACAGTTATTTTTCACCCAGACAGTGGCAGAGGTGGAGTGAAGAATCTGCTTGCCTGGAACTGAGGTCTTTTGTCCCACTGCCTCTTCATTTATTTGACCCAGTTGGACTCCTTTCATTTCGTAGGCAGGTCTCACCTCAATGAACACCTTAAAAATGCCTAATAACTGAAACCTTTTCACTTTATAACTCCTTAAGCTTTGCTTTCACTTATTGCAAAGTTGGTCGGCCACCTAGTGAGCCCAGGCCTTATCATCTTTTCAGCCTCTTTCTCCTGGCAACCAGAGGCTTTAATGGAAAAGTAGCAAGTCTGAGTCCCCTGACTCCTGTACCCACCTATTGACAGTACATTTGCTGTTTGTTCCTCCCCCTCACCTCTTCCCCAAATAGGCATCTGATTCTAGAGCTTGTGAGAAAACCCCAAATGAAAATCCTGCTGACTGATATCTAAGGAGACAAGCCACCATTTCAATCCTCACATTCATGTTTCTCAGAGATGGGTTTTGTTTGCTTTATTTTTAACAAGGCAATGATGACATTGACCTTTCTTCGAAACAAAAAACAATACGGACAGGATTGTTGTCACCTTCCCTATAGCTGGAGGATGGTAATATCAAGGCAAGGATTACCCTGGTTTCTTTCTTATCGTCAGGGTCATGGCTCTGGATCTGGAAGGTGGCTCATGGGCCATCTAGTCCAATTCCATTTTTATATAAATGTGGACATTGAGTCCCAGGGAAATTAAGTGCCTTGTTCAAAACTGTACAATAGGAGCATTACAGGAGCTATTTGAACCCAGATACTCTAATTGCAGAATCAGTGGTGATTGTTTTCTTCACTGTGCTTTTCTGCCCTTCAGTGAATAAAAAAAAAGTGTTATAGGATTATAGATTTAGAGCTGGAAGAGAATATTGGAGATCATCTAGTCAAATCCCTGTGTCATATGAATGAAAGCATTCAGACTCAGGGGATTGGATGATTTGTACAAGATCAGACAGATGGCCTCAGAGGCAGATCCTCTGACTGTAAAGTTGGTTGTCTTCCTACTGTATTTCTGGAATGAGAGGGCTTAGGTTCAAATTCCAGCCCTGACACTACTTCTGTAATCTATGGCGATTTACACATATTCTTGGAGTCTCAGTTTCCCCATTTATAAAATGAGGAAGTTGGACACCTAAGGTACCTTCCAGTTTTAAATATATGATCCACTCTGGGGCAACTAGGTGGTGCAGTGAATAGAGCACCAGTCCTGGAGTTAGGAGGACCTGAGTTCAAATCTGACCTCAGACACTTAACACAAAAACTAGCTATGTGACCTTGGGCAAGTCACTTAACCCCAATTGCCCTCCAAAAAACTATATACATATACATACACACACACACACACACACACACACACACACACACACACACACACA
>NW_027185694.1:7940621-7963887 GCF_028583685.1 Petaurus breviceps papuanus | reverse complement strand
ACACACACACACACACACACACACACACACACACACACACACACACACATATATATATATAGTCCTCTCTAGGGCACCTACATGGCACAGTGAATAGAAAACATCTTCCTGAGTTCAAATCTGGCATCAGAAACTTAATAGTTGTCTGAATCTGGGCAAGCCACTTAACTCTGTTTCAGTTTCCTCATCTGTATGATGAGCTAAAGAAGGAAAAGGTAAACCACTCCAGTATCCATCATGAAAACCCCAATTGGGTTCATGAAAATTTGGACATGACTGAAAATGACTGAACAATAGCAACAATGATCATTCTGCCCTTCTGTGAATGAGTCTTAAGCTCATGAATATTCATGAAATCCCTCTAGAGTTCTGAGTTTCCAGTTGGAGTATGCTGTTCTTTAGAGATAAGGCCACATCAGCCTACAGAATAAGTTGTGTTGGTAGAACCCATGGAGGTAAACTGTATCTTGGAAATCATAGCATTTTGGTATGCTTCTCTTGGTTCAAAGACGAATGCTACTATTTTCAATAGTCTAGTTCAGGGGCGGCTAGGTGGCGCAGTGAGTAAAGCGCTGGCCCCTGAGTCAGGAGGACATAGGGTCGGTTCCGGCCTCAGACACTTAACACCCACACAAAAAACCTAGCTGTGTAACCTTGGGCAAGTTACTTAACCCCAATTGCCCTCCAAAAGGCGAAAAAAAAATACTCTAGTTCACATCTCCAAGATTCAGATTTGTTATTTTGTACAATTAGGGGGGTTGATGCAATGACCCCTAAAATCCTTTCTAGTCCTAAATCTATGATCCTATGTGTGCTAAATAAATACCTGTTAATAGATTTCTTGATTGACCTTAGAGATCATCTAGTCTACCCACCTACACCCCCATCCCTGATCTGACAGATGAGATGAACTCAAACCTTCGAGAACTGCTTATGTTATAATTTTATGTCAATGGAATGATATATGACAGTCCTATCTCCATGATGAAGTGAAGAAAGGCTGGTTTGACTTTAATTATACTTTTGAATCAGAAGTCTGCTATTTTAATATCATCTGAAGTTCAGGGAATTTTGTCTTCATCATTAACAACATTTCTGACACTACATTAGAATCTCCAATATTGCTACAAAACTGAATATGAAGATAAGCCTTCCTACCATTTTTCAGATGTATGAAGAGCATGAACAGACTATATATTCTCATCCTTAGAAGTTACTAAAATGAGAAAACCTGCAATGTGAAGCTTTTGCAATTTGCTTCATTCCTATGAGAAGAACTGGAACAACATTTGAAAATACCATGTGTTGGAGAGATTCTCCAAAACCAAACTCCTTTTGGAGCCTTGAGACTAAAAGAAAAGTTTCTCATAGATTTCCTATGATGCTGAATTCAAAAATTGAGTAGAATGAATCATTTAGAGAGGAGTTTTTTCATCCTGGAAATTTACTGTAAGTAGCCCTCACATATGGTCTATCTTCAGAGGAAATGTGCCCTGGTATATGTGTACACTCAGCTGATTAAAATTCTGAGATAAACAGCTTCAAAAAGGAAACTCCCAATCACTTGAAACCCCAGAAAAGACAGAATTGTCACAAACTCTTACCTTTTAAATACAGAAATGGTAAAAAAAATGTGACATCTTTAGAAGGATTTTTACAAAGGTCAAGTGAAAAAGGGAATACATGGATGTATAGATTACAGAGAGAGAGAAAGAGAACACATAGAAAAGACAAGCAGTAGGAAGAAAGTTTTTTTTCCTGGTTTATTGAACATTTATTGGATTCCTTTGTTGATGGTTAAAGTTTAGATAAATATTTAATTAGATCTGTGGTATTATTGTTTCAGGAGTTCCCTTCAATGATGCAGAGTACATCCCACCCATGCCTGCCCATCTCTGTGCAACACTGGTCCATATTCTCCCAAAATATTATGATAAAAGATTGTAGCAGCAAGCACCCCAAGCGTTCCCAGGGTGGCTGCCAACACAGGTTCTTGGATCTGCTTTGAGAAAGGAAAGCAACTCAAAATGGGTTAACAAGCTTACTTTAATCAGTCAAACATGTATCATTTACCTAGTTCAGGGGAAAAAGGTCAGCACCCCGAACTTCAGAATATACAGACAGAATTATCAAGACAGAGAAACAGATCAAGTAAACAGGTTTCCAAACTGTCCAACAATTACATCCATACCAAATCAACATTTGGGTTTTTCAAAGCTGGGGGGCTCTCAACAACGGCTTCCCAGAGTCTCATCTGATCAAATCACAGAACACTTTCTCAAAGTGAGCCCCAAAACAAAGCTACACATCAGGGTTTATGTAGCCTTCTCCTGGCTCAGAGACTGTAACAACCTTCTGGACCCACTGGCCAATCAAAAAGTATCTACTGAAAAACAAGCCTCCCACCCCAGGCTCCAGGTGCACTTTAGCCTAGAGGCAGGGAAGATCTTAAAAATTTACATTCCCATTACAAAAATCCACCTCATATGTTGGAGGCCTTCTTTACTTTCTTCAAAATCTATAGAGACCAGTGGAAAACTCTTAGGAAAAGCATTCTTAACCAAACAAGAGATAGAGAAGATAAAAAAAATGAAAAAAAGAAATAGTCCTACAATTTTGATTATGCAAAATGAAAAACCTTTGAGCAAAAAAAAATTAATTAGACCAAGAAAAGAAGCTAATAGGTGGGGATAAAATATTTACAAACAAGTACTATTGATAAAATTCTAATGTCCAAGATTGAGAAGAAATCAACACAAATATATAACACCAAGATGTATTCCATGATAGATGTGACTAATGGATGGAATAGGAAATTTTTGAATGAATAGAAACTATTGTTATAGATAACTTCAGAAAGTCAAATAAATTTAATTAAAACTCTCATCATCAAAGTAGCAGGATATAAACAAATTATTGGTATTTTTATATATTGTATATACTGTATAAAATATTTAGGAATCCACTTACCAAAACATATACTATAACTGTATATTTGTATAAATCTAAAGAAATATACAAATATTCATTGTTCACGGATAGTCCTTGTTATATAATAAACTGAAAATATTCCCTAAATAATTAATTTATTCAGTGACATGCCAATAAAATTACAAAGGGTTACTTTATAGGATCAGAAAACAATGCTTAAATTCATCCGGTGGAACAAAATGTTATGGTAGCCAAGGGAAATCATAAGAAAAAAATAGGAAGGGAGCAATCTAACAGTACTACATCTCAAATGTTTCTACAAAATGATGAAGAAACATGTCAGTCACCTTCTGAGAGAAGGGTTAGAAATAAATACAATTTTGGACATAGCAAATATGTGGAATTATTTTGCTTGACTATGCTTCTATGTTATAATGATTGTAATTTTTTTAGGGAGGGTGGAGGACTAGTAAGGAGTGAAGCTAGTGATAGCATTGTTTGTAAAAAAAAAAGAAAAAAGATCATTGAAACATTTGTTTTAATGCACAGAAAGAATTTTTTAAAACTTCAGAAGAAAACAGAAAGGTAGGATGTTCATGATAGCACTATTTTGAATTTTCATATCCTTTTTAAAAGATAAGCTATATGTAATAAGCTGTATGTAAGATTTGTAACTTCATATATAATTCTATTTTTCTGTATGTATTGCTCATCTATTCTCAAAGAGGACTGATGACATCACACGTTTTTTGTATTATTTTTTACATGGAAATCTCTTTTGGATGTTCATTAATTTTAGAATAAAATAAAATTTAATTAAAAAAAACAAGGGCAGCGAGGTGGCACAGTGAATAGGGCACTGGTCCTGGGGTCAGGAGGTCTTGAGTTCAAATCTGGCCTCAGACACTTAACACTAACTGTGTGACTTTGGGCAAGTCACTTAACCACAATTGCCCTGTCTTCCCCCCTCCAAAAAAAAAAGCAAAAAATAAATAAAAGATACAAATAGCTGCTTGAAAACATACTCTTAAGTTAAACACAGTAAGAGAAATATAAGATAAAACAATTTTTACCAAATTTTTACCATCTACCCTAAAAATTGGCAAAGTTGGCAGGAATGGGGCAGTCAGTGAGAGGATGTAGAAAGTTCAGCATGTTAATACACTACTGGGAGAATTATGAATTGGGGAATGACTAAAAAGACATTTGTTAAGTGCTTACTATCTGATAAGGAGAATACTAAGTGTTTAATAAGAGAATCCTGTTTATATAGGGATGTATTGGCCAAGGCATAATATTTTGTTTGGAAAGTTGCAAGGCAGGAGTGTGGAACCATAGGGGAGTATATTGACATAACCTTTCCAGAAGTAATGATTAATTAGACTGTGGTTTTAAAATAGGAAAGTGAGAGGGTTTGGAGGGTATATTCAAAAAAGTATGATGTCTGGCAAGAAAATGACCTGGAAGCAAAGTGAATCATGGAAAAACCCAGGCCTAGATGGTTTGGGCAATGAATCAGGGCAGCAAGGCCCCAGAACAGATGTTCAAAGGATGTTGTTTTTTTTTTTCATTTTGGATATCAATGTTGAATTATCCAAGAAAAGCGATTAAGCTGCCCACACACATTGACCCTGATAATCCTGCTACTTGGTGTATGCCTCAAGGACATCAAAAAAAAGACAAAAAAGGTCAAATATATTTTAACAGTCATAGCAGCAAAGAACAGAATGCAAAATGCATGTCCATTCATTGATGAATGACTAGAAAAAATATGGTATGTGAATATGATAGAATATTATGGTGCAGGAAGAATGATGATTACAAAGAATTGAGAGAAACATGGGAAGATTTGTATGAACTAATGCAAAGTAAAATACATAGAGCCAAAGAAACATTATATACAATGGATAGAAAAATATAAATAAAAATCATTTGAAGGAAATCTATGAGCAGTTGGAAAACTGATGTTGATCCCAAAGAACAGATAATGAAGCATATAATTCCATGGAACTGAAGGACTACTAGAGTACAGTGTTATATATACTGGAACAAAGGGTATCAATCAAACATATATATACATACATATATACATACATACATATACATATTTTAAGACATCAGTATGTGAAATGCTGAGTGTACATCAATGCATATCATGGAGAGGGTATGCAAATGTGTGTTGGGGGGGATTAAAGAGACAGCATAGTATTTTAGGATGAGGATTGGACTTGAAGTCAGGAAGACCTAGGTTCAAACATTGCTTTAGACACTTGAGTAAGATGTGAGATTATGAGAAAGTCATTTAAATTCTCTTAGCTTTGATCACCTTATCTGCAAAATGGGGGTAATGATAGCACCTTACTTACATAGTTATTATGAGAATCAAATGAAATAATGTGTGTAAAGTGGTTTGTAAATCTTAAAGTGTTATATAAATGTGAGTTATTATAAAATGATGTTTTCCCCAACCCACTCCAGTTCACATGAAGTTATATTATCATTGTACGATTTAGAATACGACTGATTAGTTCCTACATGCTAAAGGTTCTGAACCTAATGGATCCCTTTGGCAGTCTGGTGAAGCCTATCCACCACTTCTTAAAACAGTGTTTTTAAATGTAAAATAAAATAAAATATATAAGATTACAAAGGAAACCAATTATATTGAAAGTTTTTCAATATTTTTGGGGAAAAATAATAGACCCCTTGTTGAGGTTGAGAACCCTTGTTAAAGATCACACATGGTTAATTATACCATATACAAGGTCAAAAGCCCATGGAGGTAGTGTTTTCCTTTCCAAAAGATTTCCTAAGGGTAGAAAGATGGTATAGTAAACAAGAACACTGAATCTGGAGCCTTGACTATTATTATTACTAAGTGACTTTGTACAAGATGTTTAACTTCTCTGGGCCTCAGTTTCTTTTTCTGTAAAATTAAGGGGTTGGATCAACTTATTCTGAGGATGCCTTCAGCTCTAAATCTGTGATCATATGACTTAGACTCTCTTTCACTTTGGGAATGTAAGAGTTTTAATAAAAAATCGAAGCTCTGGCCTGCAGATAGGATCAGACACACCATCAGACAAATCTTTGCTGTGACAATGATAAACGTGAGAGGGCTGGTGAAATTATTGCCAAGTGATAAAAAATATTTGTTGGCTGAGGATTTTCTTTGAATCACCCCTGGGCAATATAATAATTGCCCCTGTGTCTAAAGGCAGCAGGAGAAAAAGAAGTTGATTAAAAAAAATTCTCAGTCTAATGTGGCCTCCACTTCTCCCTATTCCATAATGAACAGATAAAAATACAACATAGAAAGTATACTTGTTGGTTTCTATTGAGTCCTGTCTGCATTTAATAACAACAACAACAATAATAATATATATTTAAAATAATTTTTAACATTTGCAAAGCACTTTACACACATTATTTCATTTCAGCCTCATAATAATCCTGTGAGGTATTATAATGCCATTTCATAGATATGGATGAAGGAACTGAGGCTGAAACTTGCTCCAGACCACATACCTAGTAACTGTCTGAGGAAGAGTCTGAACCCATGTTTTCTTGATTTCAGGTTCAGTAATTAATCCATCAATAATCATACTGCTACTGTGACTTGTAGAGGCCACTGATGGGTTAGACTGATAAGAAAAGGAAGGCATAATGTGGTGTCCAGAAAAAGCTACTCATCCACTTGTATGCTAAAAGGAACAGTCTACAACCACCAAGGTCAGTAATTTGGGGAGGTAGCATAGATTGTAAGAACCCTTGGGAACAGAAGAGGAAATGGGCTTGCTGTCTATTGAAGTATTTTGCCTAGAGTTGACCCTGATGCCAGGTGAAATAATGTAATTGATTTTGCTGCCAGGTTCAATTCCACTGAGACAGGTGGGCTGGGTGAAATTTTGCTTGGGCTGTTTATTTTTTTTGTATGTGTGTGCATTTATTCAAAATACAGTGATAATTTATTATCAGGCTAGCACTTATTAGGCACCCACTCTCTCAGGCTGCTGTGCAGGGACATAGTTTATTATGTGTTGTGAGGTGTCAACAGCTGTGTTGTTGATGCTAATGCAATTTTCCTCACCAGTAATTATGATAAGACCACTATTTTATGTTTGGAATTGCTTCACCCTAATACTCATCCTTGTTGAATCACATACTATTTTGAATTTCTGTAGGTTTTTTCCAATTTATTAAAAATGAAAAATCTATTTCAATTTGTATGCAATTTAACTTGGGGTTATCTTCTCATTTCTCCTTTCTATCATTTCTTTTCTCCAAGTGCACTGTGTTTATGATTCCCAAACACTGACAAGGAATTAAATTGCATACTATTTACCCTGTACTCTGTTTTTTAAGATGCTTAATATCATTAGCTAGAAGTAAGAGGCATTCAACATTTCCTATCTGGTTCTTCATTTTATGTGGTGTGATTTCAGAGGCATAAAAGGCATCACTGTAAAAAAAAAAAAAAGTGCCTCCCCTATTCTGCCTGAGGCCTGAAATTCTACAGAGATCATTTCTTAGTTTTAAACCCAAACCTTCATCTACTATTAAAATGCAAACGCTCCTAAAATCTCTAACTCATTCAGTCAAATTCAATTATTGAGCACCTACTATGTATAATATCCAAGAAAACTCTAACCTATTAAGTCATATTCATTAATTCATTCATTCATTTGAGATGTTGAACATCTACTATATACAATATCTAATGCTAGATGCTAGGGGGTGGGAAATATAATACCCTCAAGGAGTTTACAATTCATTAGGAGAAAGAAATCAAGTACACATGTAACCAAAATACAAAGTAGATGACGTTAAGGGTTTCAATCTAAGACATGTCCAAAGTGCTAGGAGAGCTCAGAAGAGGGAGGGTGGCATTCAGTGATGGGAAAGAGGGGAGAGAAGAGGAAGGTTAACAAAAGAGGTGGTATCAATTACATTATATGTTAGAGCTAGAATATACTTTAGAGATCATATAGTTCATTCTTTCCATATTATAAATGAGGGAACTGAGGCCTGGAGAGTAGAAGAAACTTGTTCAAGCTTACCCTGGCAGTAGTTGGCAGAGACAAGATTCAAGCCCGAGTCCACTAACTCAAAAACTGAGTGTTCTCTCCACTGCACATACGACCTCTAGTAAGTTAAGTATTGGGAGTTAGCTTGGCCTTTTGAAAAGCAAAAATGGAATACATAGGTATTTCAGGTTGAGGGAATGGTGTAAACATCGAGATAGGAAAACTTGGGATATTTTTTGCCATCCCAGTTAGCTTAAAGTTTGTAGGAAATCTAGGAGAATAAGAAATAAGACTAGAAAAGAAGTTTGAGGTCAGATTATCAAGCAGGGGTTCTTCACCTGGGGTCTGTGATTTTTTTTTCTTCATGTAGTAACTGTATTTTGATAAATTTTTTGTGTTCCTATATATTTTATTTTATCAATTTAGAAGCATTATTCTATGAAAAGTTCATCAGACTGCTAAATGGGGATGGTCTATGACACAAAAAAGGTGAGAAGTCCCTTTTATAGAGGGTCTTGGGTGACAAGTTAATAAATTTGAAATCTATATAGGAGGAAATGAAGTATTATAGAAGGTTCCTGAGCAAGGGAGGGACATATTCAGGGTTGTATAAGAAGATTGATCTGTAGTAACATGCAGAATGGAGTTAGATACTAAAAAGCAATTAGGAGATGACCACAAGAGTTTTCGGAGAAAATAATTATGGTCTGAACTAGAAGAGTGATGGTGGCAATAGACAAAAAGAGGGCAACATGAGGGATGTTGCATTACTAGGAACTGGCTACTGGATTTAGGGAAACATAAGAGGGGGATGAGTCAGAGATGACCATGTGACTCGAAGAATGTTGGTGCCAGTAATAGGAAATGGGGAATTGGTAAGAAGTAAAGCCTCCAGTCCTTCTTAAAATGAAGATGATGGGTTTAGTTTGGGACATCTGAGGAGAAATATTTATAGGGCAAGATCTAACGAAAATGTGGATATTGAGATCAGGAGAGAGCTTGAAGTTGAAGGTGAAATCTTCTAAGTCATCCATTAAGAGGTGATAACTGAAATAGTCAATCTTTGGAGAAGATGAAGCCTTCAGTGTCTCTTGTCGCAACTGGCTTTCCTGTTGGTAACTGACCTTTCTCCACATCTTAGCCTGACTCTCACTTTGGTATGTGATCAAGATCCCCACGCATTTGGATTAATAATAAACATAAAGGGAAGGCAAAATTGACTTGTCATGCTAGGCCATCTAATTAGAATCAATGTCCCTGATCAGTTCTCATAAACTTCTTCAAAGCAATGAAGTTATTCATAAATCCAAAAATAATCAAGTTTGACTAAATTTATCAGATTTAGTCATTGGAGGAGAAAGAAGAGATGAAATACAAAGTTGAGATATCTCCTCCAGGGGGTTATAGCTTTGAAACATTTCCAGATGCCTACTTAGCCAATTCAAAATTGGCCCTAAAATATATAAAGAGGAAAAATGGCAGCTAAACCTTATCTGCATTTCTCAAGAAATGTGTTCCCTTATATAGGGACTGACTGCGGATTCTCATGCTATCAATGCTCTTTCACTTTCCAAGGTAAGTTTTATACTCTATTCCATTCAAAAACATTTACGTTCTAGAAAGGAATGATCATAAATGCAGCAATTCATCCTTCTTAGACACTGAAAATAAATTCAGTAGAAGCTGAACTCCTCATAAAATACACTATGGTGGCCTGAGTTACTGGGGATTCACTTACTGAACTCTCTTTTCAAAGTGTTAAAATTATATGTGTATATGTACATATGTGCCCATTCATGTATACATATACATATCACATGTGTTTTACATATAGACAAATGTTTGTACCCATATATTTATAATAGAGTTGCTAAAAAGTAGAATGGACTTCCTCTGGAATTAATAGGTTAGCCAACAACAGAAGCAATTGAATGGAGAAGCAGGATACCTGCTTAATGGAAATCTTGTAGAGGTCATTCCCATATAAGTACAAGTTGGAATAGATAACCAATGAAATCCCTTTCCATTCTTAGTTTCTTTGATTTAATGAATTTGTAAGATTATTGAAAACCTATCTCACCAGCATCATCAATCATTGTTTAGAGATTGAAATTACAAAAAGGTAATGCCCTTGGAAAGAGCACTATTACTTATATTACAGAACTGTGTCCTCTGTCTCAACTTGGCAAATTTGGGAATTTCTTAGCTGATATATTTCAGGGTCACCTTATATGTAGAGCTCACAATGAAAGCTCTCAACTGAACTAAATGTGACATTTGTAATGGCCCCAGACAAAGCCATAGCCAGAGAAACTACACCCCTAAATGTCAAAGGAATTAAAAAACATCTTTTTGAATCAAAGCTGCTACTAACTTATAAGCAGAGAACACTTGACAAGAGCTTTCTAAATCTACCTTTCTCATCTGAAGCCCTTCAAGTGGTAACAGGGAAGAAAATATCACATACACTGCTAATCAGAACAGAGAAAATACATATTATATAATAATAATAAAAACTTCACATTCCACAAAATGCTTTTCTCACTACAGCTCTGTGAAGATAAATGTTTTAACCCATTTTATAGATGTGGAAACTAAGGCTCAAAGGTCAAGGGACTCACCCATGGTCATAATAGGTGTCATAGCTTATATTTGAACCTAGGTCTCCTGAAAATATATTTCTCTATTATGATATACCTGTAGATCATTTCAAATAGAACAATCATTGGCCACAGAAATTTTGTTTAGAAATTCACAGACATAGAGTGTAGATTATATAAGAATACAGGCCACTTGGAGAGAGTATACCATTCAAAACCCACCAGAGGAAGCCTAGGAACAGTCAGAGTCATCAATGTCTCTGAGATCAGGTCATTTTTACTGATCAAATAATAAAAAAAACCATGAAATTGTATCATATTCAAAAGGTCAAAAGCAAGATATTGCAGTATTTCCCAAAATAACTAAATATCCATGAATGCAAGACAGAAACCAACTATGATCAGCTAGGTCCTAATTAGTGCCAATGCAATGCTTGCATTATTTTATTTTGCATTATTTGAAGTTATAATTGCATATAAATATAGCAGTGATTGGTTCTACACCAATAAAATATATGAAGTGAAAATTCAAATAATTTGACCACTTCATAGGATTTATTGTTCAGTAATAGTTCCCTTGCTGTATTGTTAAAGATAATTTCCATACCATTTTTTTGTGCCACACATTTTGCCAAATTTTTAGCAGTTACCATGAATCCTGAAAAATTCCGATGACCTTCTAGTTGGTCATCAAAGCTGAATTGTATATGTGCAAAAGGAGTCCTCTGAATGGAGAAACTCATGTTCTTCAGTATAAGGAGATAATGACAGGAAACACAAGATTTAAGGCTAAGAAGGGTCAAAGAGATCATCTAGTCTAATCTCCTCATTTTCCATATGAGGAACATGAAGAACAGAAAGAAATAATTGTCACATGGTCACACAATTAGTGGTAGACCTGACTGTTGACAAAGAATAGGGCTACATGAATTCAAAAGGGGGAAAATCACTTCTGCCTGGGTCAATGTGGAAGGTGCCATGGAAGGAATTGTATTTGAACTGGGTTTAGACGCATAGAATGCCATGTAGACATGAAGGATGGGGGAAGGTGGTTAGGGCTATAGCATTCCAGGTATAAAGGACAATGTATAGGAAATGAAAGGACCTGTTTGGAGGAGGATGGGTACAGAATGAGCACTAGAACATTGTTGATAATAGCTGGACTTGATACAGTGATTTAAGGTTTACAAAGTGTTTATATATCTATATCTACATCTATATCTATATCTGTCTACCTATCTATCCATCCATCCACCTATCTATATCTATCTATCTTTCTATCTATTGATATATCATTTGATCTTCACATCAACCTTGTGATATAGGTACTATTATTGTTCTCACTTTATAGATGATGAAACTGAGACTTAAGAGGTTAATTAACTTGCCCAAGGTCACCTAATTAATATCCAAGATGGGATTTGAAATCAGATCTTTGGGTTCCAAGGCCAGTATTCTATCCAGTGTGATATCTTAACTATGCATAAAGATGTAGAATTATTGAACCAGGGAAAATTTTGGAGTGGATTGGTCATTGCCTCATCAAAAAAAGTTCCAGTAAGCCAAGATGGATAGTCTGCAATGGCTAGATTTCCAGAAAAACATTTGACCACTTCCATCTGTTTTAGTGTTGTCAACTAATGGCACAATGGATTGAACGTCAGGCCTGGAGTCAGGAAGACTCTTCCTGAGTTCAAATCTGACCTCAGACACTTACTTGTGTGAACCTGGACAAGTTACTTAAACCTGTGTGCCTCAATTTCCTCATCTGTAAAATGAGCTGAAGAAAGAAATGGCAAACCACTACAGTATCTTTGTCAGAAAAACCCCAAACAGGGTCACAAAGAGTCAGACACAATTGAAAAATGACTGAATAACCCTTTCAGTCAAAAAGTTCTTTCTTGGGGCGGCCAGGTGGCTCAGCGAGTAAGAGCACCAGCCCCAGTGTCGGGATGAACTGGGGATCAAATCTGGGCTCAGATACTTAGCACTACACCCAGAAATAACTGGCTGTGTAACCTTGAGCAAGTTACTTAACCCCGATTGCTTTAAAAAAAAAAAGTTCTTTCTTTATCTAACTGGAAATCTTCCATGTTTCCTTGCAAGTATATTGCTGGTTCTTGCTCAGTGGTTGGGTGTCCATCTTATCACTTACAGTTTTCTAAGAGAACCCAAACAAATAAACATTTCCTCAGTCTCCTAATTCTGGGAGAGTGACTATTCTTAGTGGGTAGCATCCAATCCAGGCAAACAAATGAATTTTTAAAGCCTCATTTTGTTGAATGAAAGCAAACCACCCTGTGACTTTAGTTATGAAGAAATGCTGTTAGAAATCAATAAAACAGCAGGCTTTCCCTAACCCAACATCTTTTATGTCAATAAAAGTATAAAATTATATGATGTAAAAACATGACATTTAGGTAGATTTCAGTAGGATTAAAGAGTACACTCTGGTTTGATATATTCAGAGTCAATTTATAGGTAACACTTTCTAAACTTGCCCCTAAAGAGTATTAATTTGAATCAAGATTACAGCCAGAATAACATCAATTCCCATGCCCCTACTGCATGAATGTCCAATAACCTCAACCATCTACCCCTGCAAATGCTGTTCTCCCATCATCTATCCTACTCCCACCCAATTCTAGAATCACTTGAAATTAGTCTTACTGCATCCCAGGACTATACAGTATTAAAAGTTAAATGTCTCTTAAATTCAGCATATAGAAGTTCAATTTTACCGTATATATATGATATACCTATCACATATGGGCAATGTTCTTATGAAACATTGGGGATGTGTGGAGTGGGGGGAGTGTGGAAGTGAGTGGGGGTAGGACTGAGGAGCAGGAGGGAGACTCAGGAAGTACTTCACAGGAATTAATCCTTTGGGCTTCAATGGTTGGAAGATGTTTTGCTATGGAGACAACATTTTCTATAACCTCGGCAGTGTAAACTTTGGAGAATTCTGAATTTTAAAGACATTCTGACTTATAAGCTCTCTCTCTACCTTGAACAGAACAGGTTAATAAACAACAAATGTTGTGGCTAAGTCTTATAACTTGTGTACAATTTTACCTCCAAGTCTTTTCTTGCCTCCATGTTAAGAGAGAAAGGTTCATGTCATGTAGGTCAGAGAGTGAAATGAACCTTTCCAACCATTGAAGCCCAAAGGTACCCAGAAATACTGGGCCTAATGCATCTGGCCAAAATAATACTTTGTTATACTCTGGACAAAGTTAATAGGATATTTATGGAGAGAAAATAAATGTTTCTCAGCTCTCAACTACTCATATACTACTTATCCTCATTGCATAGTTGATTTCTATTGCAATAATTTGAAATTTGGAAAAATTTAATCTAGATAAAACTGAAGTTTACTTTAAGAACATCTCTGAAGAAAAAATTGGCTAATGAATTACACATGAAGTATGTAATGGCAAGGAAGTCAGGCATCCCACCCCTAGAGAGACATACACGAAACAGATTTTTAAAAGGAACTGAGAGTCCCAACAGTCTTGGCAGGCCAAGTCTTCCTTAGCTAGAAAAACTAGAGCTTCATCCAACATCCAACCAGAGAAGGTTGTCTGGGTCAACTCCAGGGATAAGATCTGGTGAAAGGGACTAAGTAAAGATATGGGGTGAAGACAGTGAGGAACTAAGAAAAACTGGGCCTACTTCTATGTGTATTTCCATGAAAGACAAGGGTTAGCTTTTAAGATTTCTGAAATTGTCATTTTTTCACTTTCAAAGTTTAAACTCCTGCATGTTTTCCTGATATTATTAGTAACAAAAAGAATTTTTAAACCCCCAGAAAAAGGTTTTTTGGGTAACTTTCAAAGCAGAGGGAAAAGTGGAAAAAAAAAAACCTAACCTCCTTTCCACAAAGCAACTAAATGAGTAGCATCCAGGATAAAGAAAGGGTAATAAAAAGGGGAAACCAGTCAGATAACTAGGGACCCAAATTCTATTAATTTAATTTTTTTAAATAATAATTTACAATTTATGAGTAGGTTCATCACAATAATCCTTTGAAAAAGGCAAGAAAAAATCTGAGAGTAGAACAGGACTGTGGCATCATCTTTTCCGAGGTATTTGTATTTTAACAAGAGATCCAGGGAAACACAATGGCTTAACTCAAAAAAAAAAAAAAAGAATTTCTGTTGGCATTTAAGGAATCAGTAGGAGACCAGCGGGAGAGATGTTTTTGACTAGCCTTTCTAGTATAATGCCTCCAGAGCTCAATGACGGCTGAGAGACCCAGGAGACTGTAGACGGACTTGATCCTTCCTCAGCTTCCTGTTTTCAGTGGTTTAAGAAAAGGAGGTACTTTTTTTTGCAGAGGAGCTAGAGAGCATTTAGAAAGAAGATAACTTAGACACAAAATTCTGGACTACACTTTGCATGAGAAAAGCCAGGGGTTTGGCAGATGATGCAGGAAGGCCCCCCAACTCCCACTCTTCTGAGGATTCTTTGTTGATCATCAAGATACTGTGTTTCCCCGATAATAAGACACTGTCTTATTAATTTTTGGACAGAAAAACACCAGAGGGCTTATTTTCAGGGGAGGGCTTATGTTGTCCTGCCTCAGCTCTCCTCCGCGGCACTGCTCTCCATGGCGCCAGCAAGCAAATCACTGGGGAAGAACAGGATGATGCGCTCACTGCTGCAGCTCTGATTGGATGCAGCTCGGGGCGTGGCGTGCGTTGGGGGGGGGGACGGTGCATACAGAGGGTACCATAATGTAGTGTGTAGCGCAGGGGATCACCTTCACTACAGTAGCAATCTCAATAGGGCTTATTTTCGGGGGAGGGCTTATTTTAGAGGAATCTTACACAGTAAGGGGAGGGCTTATTTTCGGGATAGGTCTTATTATCTGGGAAACACGGTAACAGGATCTAAGAGGAGACCAGATCACTAATCACTTACCTGAGAGCTGAGGGTAGATCAATAAGAGCGTTGTAGCCAGATGTTCAAAAAGATAGTTGGAAATTCATTGTGCTTGTTTGCTCCTCAGAGAGAGAACAATCCATGGAGATCAGTCGCACTCCTGACCCCTTCTTACGCACACAACCACTATCCTAGTTCAGGACCTTATCCCTTCTCATCGGAACTATTACAGCAGACTTGAAACTGGTCTCCCCTATACAAGTCTCCTCCTCCAATACATCCTTTTTCCAAAGTGTTTTTTAAAATTTATTTTTTTATTTTAAATTTAATTTTTCAGTTAAGAAGCATTCATTTTCTCCCCATTCCAATTCTCCTCTTTGGATGAAAAAGAAAAGAATGACATAGTAAAGGAAAATATATTTCCACCATAGCTACATGAACAAACACATATCTTATTCTGCACCTTGAGTCTTTGACCTCTGTTGGGAGGTAGATAGTATACTTAACCATTAATTTTCTAGAATTGGGACTGTTCATTGTATTGGTTAGAATTCTTAAGTACTTCAAAGTCATTTCTCTTTAAAATTGCGTTGCTATTGTATGAATTGTTCTTCTGTTCTGATTGTTTCATTCCACATTGGTTCATCTAAGTCTTCTCATGGTCCTCTGAAACAGTCTTTTTTGTCATTTCTTCTGATACCAAATGATTTCCCTAACTTGTCCATCTGACCATGTCACCCACCTACTAAGTCAAATGGGTTCCTATTGTCTCTAGGGTGAAATATGAGCCCCTATTTTGGTATTTGAAGTCTTTTACCACCAGCCTAAACCTACCTTTCTAGATTTGTTCATTACTCCCTTTCCTTTACTCTATGGTTTATTCAGACTGATCTTGCTGTCCTTCACCCATGGTACTCCATCCCTTAATTCTGTTCATTGGCACTGGCTCTCTCCTATATCTGGAATACTTTCTCTTTTCACCTTGCCTTTTCATTGCCTCTTAGAATTCTTTGTTTCCTTTAACACCCAGCTAAAGTACTTACCAGCTTATATATGAAACCTTTTTTTATTGCCTCCGTCTCCCATTCCTCCCTCTTATATTTACCTAAAATATTCCATACTATACATGATAATTTATGTGATGATACAATATAAGCTCCTTAATAACATAGGTTGTCACGTTTGACTTTGTATCAAAAGTACATAACAGTGCCTGACACATAGCAGATACTTGAGAAATGCGTGTTGATTGTTTGATTGTTGAGGAAACAACTGATACTGTATTGGTCCCACTCAGGCAAGTTGTACTATTCCTTGTAAAAAGTTCATGCCTCTGGGGCGGCCAGGTAGCACAGCAAGGAAGATCACCGGCTCCAGTGTTGAGAACACCTGGAGATCGAATCCCGGGCTCAGACACTTAGCACCCACCCAGAAACACCTGGCCGTGTAACCTTGAGCAAGTTACTTAACCCCGATTGCTTAGGGGCGGCCAGGTGGCTCAGCGAGTAAGAGCACCGGCTCCAGTGTCGGGATGACCTGGATCAAATCCGGGCTCAGATACTCAGCACCACACCCAGAAATAATAACTGGCCGTGTAACCTTGAGCAAGTTACTTAACCCCGATTGCTTTAAAAAAAAAAAAGTTCATGCCTCTAAGAAAATGTGAGGAGAGCACATTAGAGATGCTCTGGCCCCCATGTTCCTCCATTTCCTGATTGCCACAAACTAGAGTATTGGGAGATTATGGAAATATGTTTTATGCGACTTCATGTGTATAAGGGTATCATATTACTTGACTTCTCAATGGGTGGGAAAGGAGATGGAAATCAAAATTAAAAAAAAACAAATGCTTAAAAAATAGACATAATTTTAAGAGTTTTGGAAGGATGGTCTCTATGAGTTTTATACACAGACAGAAAATGTGATAATTCAAAACTAGTGGGAAGACCATACTGCCCAGGCTGGAAAACAAACAAACAAACAAACTCTCCCTACTTGGTCTGTGATGCTTTTAGTTACTTTAATAAGTCTCGGGGCAAGATGTACTCTTTGATCCAGTGATACATTCTATCTCTTGGCTCTCAGAATTCTCCCTGGCTGTCCCCCATGCCTGGAACACTCTCCACTCTCAACTCCACCTACTGGCTTCCCTTAAGTACCAACTAAAATTGCATCTTTTGCAGGAGTCCTTTCCCAATGCCTTTTAATTCTAGTGCCTCTCCTCTGTTAATTATTTTCTATTTATCTTGTATATACCTTTCTTCACACATATATGCAATATATATTATATGTATATATATTATACATAATATGTATATATGCAATATATATGTATACATACATATATATAGTACCATTAGATTGCAAGCTGCTCGAGGAAAGGGATTGTTGTTTATCTCTTTTTGTATCCCCATTGCTTCATTGTTCCTGACAGATAGTAAGTGCTTTTGAACATAATGGAACACTGTTGAACAGTAAGAAATAAAGAAAAATGACCTTAGAGACATCTAGGTAGAGTTAATGAACTGACAAGAAGTAAAGTGAGCAGAATCGCGAGAACAAACTATGCTTTTGCACCAACATTATAAAAATGAACAATTCTGGAAGATTTGAAAGCTGATCAAGACAACAATCAGTGGACCAGTGATGAAGCACGCTATCCACCACCTGAGAGAGATAATGGATTACTATGCAGAATGAGGCATATGTTTTTGAATATGGATAATATGGGAATTTGTTTTACTTAAATATACTTATTACTTGCAAGGCTTTGATTTTTCTTGGGGGTGAAGGAAGAAAGAGAAAAAAACTGCTTGAAAAATTTTTAAATTAATTAACAGAAGAAAAGCAAGCTGTACTTAATTGACATGTAATGTCATAAACAGTACTTTTTTTTTAGTCTGCAATGTATGTGCAAATGCCAATACTATTTGATGTTAAAATTCAGGATAAAAATTAATTTATAAAAGAAGGGGCTTGCATTAGATAATATTTAAAACCCCTTCCAACAAAATATCCTGTTCCTATGAATCATCTGCATTCATATGGGTTACTTTTTATTCATTCATTAAGAATTTATTGAATACCTATTATGTGCCAGACACATAGCACCTGCCCTCAGGATATTTACATTCTACTCTAAAAGAGAGACAGAATGACATAATAGATAGGGTCCTGGACCTGGAGTGAGGTAGATATGTATTTGACCACCCATCTCTATCTCCAACACTAACTAGCTAACTAATCTTGGACATTCAGTTCTCTGAAAGTCAGTTTTTACCTCTGTAAAATGAGGGGATTGAACTCAATGATGACTAAAGGCCCATTTAGCTCCAAGTCTGTGTTCCTCTGCGTGGGAATTTTCCTTTGGAATTTGTTCTTAATGTTATATCCAATTCTTTGATAGCTTATAAAACTTAGTTGCTCCCACCTGCCTCAACCATGATTGGAAATCCTTTTAGCTGCTGTTCTGTGAAGCCATTATATTCATTTGACACTGTGGAAAGTACAGTGCCTTTGGGTTTCATTATTTGTACTGAATTTAATAAGCTACAAGAAAGAAAAAAACTAACACTTCATCATCTTGGGATGATTAAGGGAAAGACAATTATCAGCTCAGGGAGATGCCCCTTCTGAAGGGATGCTCTAGTGGACTCAGAGGAGTTAGATTTGTTAGATATTCCTCCTGAAAATTAAAAGCTGGGATGTCTGCAGGGCATGGTTCTAACTTCCTGTGAAATGTAGAAGCCTGGGCCATGGGAGACATAGAATTTCTGGGTGCATAGCTTAGATTTTGAATGATTGATAAAACACAAATGAATGAATGAATGATTTTGAGGATATTATTGTACTTTAGGTTTAATTTCTGTTTGTAAACTTAAGCAAAAATTCATAGATCGTAATTTTTTTTTTCAAATAAATTCTTAGCATAGTTCATTTTTGGGAAAAGTTTAAGAGAAGTGGGAAAAGCTAGAAGGATAAATGAGACAAACCGTGTATTTTGATTCCTCTAGGAAAAAAGACATTTAATAATGATGGAAATTTATGTGACACTTTAAAGTTTGAAAAGCATTTTATGCACATGATACAATTTTAGCCCCAAATTGACTCTGTTTGATAACTGCAACAAATTTTAGCATACTGTATGAGACAGGCAAAATGGCACCACCTTTGTATTCAGAGTACGTGGCTCCAAATCCTGCCCCTATCACTCCCTACCTGTATTGGGAAAATCACTTTCTAGTTAAAAGACTCAGTTGCTTCATCTGTAAAAATGACAATATAGCTTCTAAAGTCCTCTCCAAATCTTAGATCTCCATTTTATACATGAGTAAAATGAGGCTCATAGAGATTATTAAGCGAGGGTCATACAGCTAATAAGTATCAGAGGTAGGACTTGATTTCCAATTTATCCTGTATATATCTTCTTTGTACATAGTTGTTTGCATATTGACTCCCTCATTAGACAGTTAAGCTCCTTGAGGGCAGGGATTGTTCTTTATTTGTTTTTTCTTGTTTTTTCATCCCTGGTACTTAGGTGACACATAGTAGGGCACCTGATAAATGCTTGTTGACTTGACTTCCTGCTCTGATTTCAGCAATCTGCTATGCTCCATTTGAAGTAGAAAGTTGTATGGGTTTGTTTGTTTGTTTTTTAAGCTGTTTCAAATCTATATTGTTATGGAAATGCATGCTTTATTTCTTAAATTCAGAATGAAAAACAAAACTTTGTTCCATCTATCTTTAATCACAAAAGCAGATTGATCTAAACAAAAATCTGAAATGAGATGGTTTTGCCTAAGGCCCTAATAGTGGTGGAGAGATTTCTGAGAAGTGCTAGGAACTCTAAAGTTGTTACAAGCTGATCATGGCAATGATAGTTGGGAGATAGGGGCTGGGTGATGTTGAGGACTGAGCCCTAGGCCTTGATAGCTACACATCTATAGTTGGGTTAGGGAAGGCACAGGCATAAGCTTTCACCAGTTCTGGGTGAGGGAATCATTCTTTAAAGGTACAGGAAGGCCCAGGAATGAAGATTCTGAGAAGTAACAAAAGGAGAGGAGAATAGATGACTCACATGGGAAACAAGAAGTCTAGGAGCTCATGCTCTCAAGTGTTTATCTTTGAGAACTTCCTGGGTTGCTGAGGTTAAGTGATTTGTACATGGTTACACCGATATAGAGTAGAACTTGAACTTGAACTCACACCTTCCTAACAAGAAAGTCAGCTTTCTATCTATAATTCCTTTGGAGAAAGTTATTGAGAGCTTAATTATTTTAATTTATCATTAATTTAATAGTTAATTAATTGTTCCTCCTATCTCTGAATTTTTGAATTGTTAATTTGTCAGAAAAAAATAAATTATAGCCATGTCCCTTAAACCAGTCAAACTTATACATAGGGAGAGGAAGCAAGAATTTCATAAATATCTATTGTGTGTCAGGAATCCTAATCCCTTTATAAATATGATCTCAGGGTAGCTAGGTGGCGAAGAGCATAGAAGCACCAGCCCTGGAGTCAGGAAGACCTGAATTTAAATCTGGCTTCAGACACTTAACACTTACTAGCCATGTGACCTTAGGCAAGTCACTTAACCCCAACTGCCCTGCCTTACCCCCTCCAAAAAGAAAAAAAAAAGATCTCATTTGATCCAGATAGCAACCCTGTGAGGTAGATACTCTTAGGATCCCCTTTTTACAGTTGAGAAGACTGAGTCAGACAGAGGTTAGGTGACTTTCTTGCCCCAGGGTCACACAATTAATTAATGTCTGAGACCAGATTTCAAGGTCTTCTTGATTCCTAGGCCCAGTCCTCTATCGCTGTACTACCTAGCTGCCTCAGAGAAACATGAGGAAAAAAAAAGAAACCAGACACAACAAAAAAGAAAAGAAGAATGTACTTGAGTCACTCTCCCACAAAAGATTATTAAGGCAATAAAATAAATTGAGTCGGTTTTGCTTATGCTTTTACTGCTAGAGGAAACAACCATTCTTCCAGTCACACAGTCTCAAAATTCCTTTGTCATCCTTGACTCTTCACTCCCTTTCCCTGGCAAATGTCATTTCTCCCTTTACAACATTCTGTATGTTACCTATGTCGTATGAGTTCCCTTGTGTATGTTTCCCTTCTCTCCCTTTTTCTCACAAAGTCATCAGCACTCACCCGGACTATTTCAATAGGCTTTTATTTGGTCTTCCTGTCTCAAGTCTCTCCTTACTAAAATCAACCTTTCACTCAGTGGTCATAGTCACATTCCTAAAGAATAAGTCTAACCATGTTCTTCTTTCCGCCTCATCCCCCAATACTTTTGTAAAATCCTTGTCTCCTCTAGGAACAAATGGAAAACCATTTGTCATTTAAAGTCCTTCATAAAGTCCTTCATACTGGTTCCTTCCTACCTTTCCAGTTATCTTATACTTTACTCATCTCCATGTACCCTATGAATCAGCTATCCTGGCTTACTTGATGTTGCTTACCCAAAACATCTTCACACTACATGCCTTTGCATTGACTATTTTCCCCCATGTCTAGAATATTTTCATTTTTCATTTCTACCTCCTAGCTTTCCTGGCTTCCTTCAGTACTCAGCTCAATTTCTATTTCCTTCTATAGGAGTCTTCCTCCATAGATCCCTGCCCTCCCCCTACCCCCCATGCCTTCTTACTGAGATTACCTTCCATTTGTTCATTGTCTCCCCAAGTAGAATGTGATCTTTGTGAGGGCATCCTAGGATATCCTAGGGGCTCTAAGCTGATACTAAGCATATTGCCTAGTACAGAGTAAGCCCTTAAATGCTTAACTGTTGGGAGTCGTTATTTCCAATGGACTACATGAGGCAGTCAGAAAAGAGTATTGACTGGAAAGCAAAGTACCTAAATTCTAGTCCTGGCTTCCTGTGCATCCTGACCTCAGTCACTTCACTTTGCTGTCCTAAAGAATTCCTGTTTGTATCAAAGGGACAAAATCTGTTTCTCCTCCACACGTAGGGTTTTGATATAATAATAAATGGAAAAGATCTTTGAAAAAGGGAAAACACAACCTAGCTACCCAGGCAACAGAAAAGGGCAAGTCAATGTTGATACTCAATAAAGCCTTTTATTAATGTTATTTGGCAAAGGGACCTCAGAGCAGGTGACCAGTGAAGATATTTAAACTTTCCCAGGACATTAAATCAATCCTGGGTATCCCTTGATGATGATAAACATGCAACTGTGAAAAGTTCTTTTTTTTTTTTTTACCAGATTCGAAAGGGTAGCCTTCAATAGAGCCACTTAGATGCTTTCTCCCATTTCTCTGAAAAGTACCCAGATTCATCCTTCTTCCCCTTCCTTTGATGCTCCATTGAATGCAGCCCACTGTGCAGTGTTACTTAGCAAAATTATCAAACTCTTCCCTGGTGCTTCCTGAAGTGGTTGTAACTTGGATTTCTCTAGAAGTTAAAAAAAACTAAAATTCAATGGAAAGTGATTCATGGTGACACAGGGTTCCTGCCTCAACTATAAGTACTAGAAACAGGTAGCAGGAACTGACTTTATTATTGCATCAAATTCGGGGGTGGGGAGTTCTTTGGTAGATTGCAGAAAAATGAAAGGAAGAATAATGCATTAAGCTAACATTACAAGGGCTAGAAGTGTGCTTCAAGAAGTGAGGGAACAGAATCTCTTAACTGGAGTGTAGCCGCCATTTTCTATCTCCTGCTCCCTGCTGTCATTTGCAGTAAGTGTGGGATAAGAGAACAGACACATTTATCTATATGGAAGCAAATTGATCTGTATAGGAGCAAATCTATCTATGTACACTCTTCAAACACTTAACTGC
>NW_027185694.1:7929510-7940611 GCF_028583685.1 Petaurus breviceps papuanus | reverse complement strand
GTATAGGAGCAAATCTATCTATGTACACTCTTCAAACACTTAACTGCTTGTACATGCACAGTTAGGTCTAAAAGAACTCATATGGAAACAAGTGACTCAGAATTGGATTTCTCAATTAGGGGTTTGGATTTAAAAAAAAAATAATCCAAAGGCAATATTCTATCTTAAATAGCTTCTTCTAAGGAGGAACAGGGAAAGATGAAAAATGGAGGGCAATCATTAGGATTTGTTTTTATCATTTTATCTTTTTCATTTGTCATTTAAAAAAGAAGCATTCTTATTTAAAATTCATGGCAAATTCCAGTTACTCTTAAAGGCATCTTAGATAATATAAGAAAGAAAAATATGGAAGTTTAATATTTCTGAAAAATGTTTTGACATTTTTATATGCTTTACTATTCAGCCCATTACTTTCATATAAAGAATGGAAAACTCTATAGTTCTGTAAGTGACTGACAACTGAACAGCCCACGGATGATATGTGGCGAGTGATTTTTAACATCATTGTTCCATATTGCATTCGTAGCATATTCAAAGAGCTTATTTTATTTTAATTTTTAGGCCTGGTGGGGGTGGCTGTTTTATTATACAAACTAGATGTTTTGCTTTTTTATGGAATCATTATTTGCTTTATGTTTGAGACTGAAAAGGAAAAAAAAAACCCACCTGGTATAGCATGGATTACCCAGTGAAAATAGTGAAGTGATTGCTTTCAATCCTCTTATGTTTTTCCTGGGCAACATAGCTTACCTCATTCAGGCAATGGTTCATGTAAAAAAGTTGGACTATTGCCATAGCCTTCTAATTGAGCTCCCTCCCTCATGTCTCTTCCCCACTCAAATCCATGCTATGCACAGCTGCCAAAGTGATTTCCAAAAGCATAGGTATGATCACGTCACTACTCTCCACATCAACAAACTCCACTGTTTCTCCATTACCCCCCAAATTACACATAAAGGCTTTTGACTTTTTTTGAACTCTTGAACAACTTTGAACAACCTGGCCCCTTCCTACCTTTCCAGTTATACTTTACTCACCTCCACACACTCTACAGTCCAGTGATGCTTGCCCCTTGCTCACAATATTCCGCTTCCCATCTTTGTCTCTCTGCCTTTGCACTGGCTATCTCCCCTACATGGAATGCTTTCTCATTTCAGCTTTGCCCCTTGGCATCCCTAATTTCCTTTATTAAAAAAAGTATTTATGGAATATAGTATAATTTAAAATAGTATAATTATATACATAATAATAAATAGTAGCAAATTTTTTTAACATAATTATATATAATGTTCCTTTAAAACACAGCTCAAATGTCACTTGTAGGCAGCCTTTCTCATTCATCCTTTTCACAGTGGCCTTCCCTTACTAGGCTACTGGTAGTACTTCCATTCTGTATGTATCTTATCTGTACCAATAAATTTACATGTTATCTCCCCAATGTAAGCTCATTTAAGGAAGAGATTATATTTGGTTTCTTTATATTTTTATACTTTTATCTTTATATTTTTAGCTTTCTTTATACCTCCAATGCAAAGTGCAATGATGACCCATAGTAAGCACTTTATAAATCCACGTTAACTTAACTTGACTCAGCTCTGCATCATCTAGAACCTTGTGTCCTTTACTCTGTCCTTTTCCCAACTTCCTGATAAGGTTTGCTCCTCTCCAGTCTTCTTTCTTTCTCTGAAAACTGTAATTAAATTCCAATGATCTTTTTAAATCATCTGTTTAAGCATTGCACCATGGTTATATTCACCACCTTTGTGTGACTTCCCAAACCAAAATTCTTTTCCCTGGCCAATACTTAATGTCCCCCCACCCCCCAGCAATTATCTCCTCCATTATATTATCAGCTCCTGGAGGCAAGGGACTGTCTAACTTTTTCATTAGTACTCCTCTACTGTGGAAGGTTTTTAGAGTAGGAAAGGAAAAAGGACCGGAGGGTAGAGGAGTGAGGTAGTAGACCTTTTCCTAACACATGCAATAGGAGGGCAGTGTTGGAGGCCTATAGAAGTGACATCTACAATTTTCTTCCTCAAGTCAGAGTCTCCAAGAAATAAAAACTAAAGAGATCAGTGGGAGATGTGACTTTTTCTGTTGTAAGCATCCATTGGAGGCCTTTACCCCTAACCCCTGTCTTATTTTAGAAGGGTAAAATAGGCACCCATCCCTAATTATGTCCTTCTGTTCTGTGAAAGACTATATCTGAGTACTCTAATCTTATTTATCATAAATTTTGTGATTGGCACTGGACTCTTTATTTCCATGTTCAAGACATGAAGCTGTGGGTCAGCAATCAGAGCAAAAGAGGAGACGATTTTTCCTAGCCATGGCTCAGATCACAAGCTACAGTCTGTTGTTAGAAAGATTCACTCTCTAACTAGATGTATAATCATGAGCCATTCATCTGTTTTATAATTATACTTCCATGAACAAAGTTACCATGAACTCAGAGCCTTTTAAAATCTGCTTTCTCAGATACAAGCCTAACATGAATGTGTAACATCTAGAGTAACTCACTCATTGACAAACTGCCAACTGGATTTTCCATTGTTCAGCTGATCATTCAGGCATTGGGTAGACATAGCTAAAACATTCACATTTTACTAAAGTTTCACTTCCTTAATCCTCAACATGACCTTCCTTTTTCTCATTTGATATTCATCTCAAAGTAGAAAAATTCCTCTGAGAATTCTATGTCTTTGGATTTTCTTCAGCTTTGTCATTCTTTGTTACTTGGTGAACCTGAATGGCTTCTAGTATTTCTTAAAGTTAAAAATTTCACCATTTGTGAACCAACTACCCAGTTTGCCCTCAAGTCTCCCCATCCCACTACTGATGTCATTGTCTTCATTCTTCTATGCTTCTGGTAGTTATGTCCCCTCATTGTCTTCATTCTTCTATGTTTCTG
Organism: Petaurus breviceps papuanus; assembly: GCF_028583685.1. Taxonomy (NCBI): domain Eukaryota; kingdom Metazoa; phylum Chordata; class Mammalia; order Diprotodontia; family Petauridae; genus Petaurus; species Petaurus breviceps. The sequence continues at coordinate 7,937,700 of NW_027185694.1, read as the reverse complement.
GTGGTATACTACTGACTTCTTTCTTTTCCCTTTGCCTCCTTAATATAAATCTCCAGACCTTGGTCTTAACGCCTACATTTTAGGCAGCAAAATTACTGAAGTTACTCCCTCTCCCCCTACATTGTTGTATAGTATCATTATGTAGATTAAGAAAGATATCTAAAGGCGAAGGAGGATGGGCATATTGTCTGATTATCTAGAAGACTGTGCAGTTACTCCTGGGTGAGTCCAATGCTCTTTCCAAGCCTTCACCTATGTACATACATATTTATACTGTCCTTGTTTACTTCCTCATTCTCCTGATGCATCTGACTTTCTTTTTGGTTTGGTGTTATTATCCATATCCCTAGATCTCTACCTAGAATTATGTTATTTCTATACTACCTCTCTCTTGGGATGGAGCCCAAGAGAGAAGCATTTTATTGGAAATCCTCTGGGAGAACTTCACATGACACCATCAAACATTAGCAAACACTTGAGAATACTTTATGTTCTTCTAATTTACCCCATACGTCTCGAACAGTCACATATTTCTTTGTGACAGGTACAATCCTGTCTTCAAGTTGTATGTTAAACCCCATTCCTCCTGTCTCTTTGTATTACAGTTTCATTCCTAGGAATAATTTCATGACTTGGTGCACTGACATTTTCTGAAAAGTTATTTTTTCTGTAAATTATCAACATCTTTATCAATGACTTGGCAAAGACATAGATTGCATACTTATCAGATTTGAAAATGACAAAAAATGGAAGTGTAAATACATTGGATGAGAAAATCAAGATTAACAAAATATCAACAAGCTTGTCTGATGATAGACTCAAGGTAACAAGATTAAATATACGGTGGCATTTCAGTCAATCCTTGATCTCATTAGTGTAGGGACTCCTTCCATTGACCCAGGTCTCAATCAAGTCAACTCCTCATCCTGAGTAATTCTTGTCAGTGTCCTACCACAAATCTTCCATGAATGATCAATAAAAAGATTACTGAATTTGAACACAAGATTTAAGTTTAAGTTTGCTCTCTGTCTATCACCAAATATGTGATCTGGGGTAATGTAATTTAGTTAATTTCTTTTTTGCCTTTTGGGGGCCAATTGGGGGTAAGTAACTTGGTAAGTAACCTTTTGTGTGTGTGTGTGTGTGTGTGTGTGTGTTAAGTGTCTGAGGCCGGAACCGAACTCGGGTCCTCCTGACTCCAGGGCCGGTGCTTTACTCACTGTGACACCTAGATTCCCCTAGTTAAATTTTTTAAATGATTTAGCACTTATTGAGCACTTTTTAATGAGAAAAAGAATAGAAGGGTGGATTGAAGGGTGATTTTGGAGTCAAGTTGACCTGGGTTCAAAGTAAAACACTTAATATCGCAATACTCTAGGAAATTCTGTAAGGCTAGAAAGCACAGAACAGCTGCTGATTTGCATTGGTAGAGTGATTTTTCTTACTGCAAGCTCCCTAAAATCATGAAATCACAGACCAGGATCAAAAAAAGAAAGAAAAGAAAAAAAAAAGAAATGTGTAATTCACCTCACTGGGGAGGCCGAGATACAAATGAAGTAGTTCTTGCCTTTCAGTAGCTTACATTCTACCTGGGCTATATAACACAAATACATATAATAATAACAAAATTATAATAAAATACATTATAACAAAAATTATTTATAAAACAAAATTCTATACAAAAAATTATGAAAGTGAGGGAGAGAGAAAAAAAGAGAAAATGGCAGGGAAGATAGAAACAGAGAAGAGAGGAGACAGATAGAGACAAAAGATTACACTTGCTATGACGGAAGTGAAGGGAGGAATCAGGAAGTGGAAACTAAAATGAGCCTTAAAAAGAGAATAAGGGAACAGAGCCAAAATGGCAAAGTGAAAGAAGTGACTAACCAGAGTTTACCCATGAATTCCTCACTTACCCCAAAAAAGTTAATCTGAATGGTTTTTAGAGCAGCAGAATCCATTGGAAGACAGTGTGTGGCATATTTCCAGTCCAGGAAAATGCAGAAAGGGAGGATTTGTTGCATCAGGTGGGACAGCACAGAGTGTGGGGTGTGGAGTGTAGAGTATGGAGCATGGGGGCTGTACCAGCACAGACCTGACCATAGTGGAGCTGGGTTGAGCCCAAGCAAACTGACTCAGCCACTACAGAGGCAATTCCCAGACCTCTCACTGCAGGACAAGGGTCTGATAGAACTGGGTAAGAGAAAGCACAGTGCCTGTGGCAGCAGCAGTAGCTATTCCTGAGACTATCAGCCCACAGTTTGGATGTTTCAAAGTCACATACCTGAACTCCTGGGAGTTAAGATGGCAGAATAAATGGTAGCTGCCCTAATCTCCCTCTATGACCTTGAAAAACCCAGAGAATATTGCCCCAGCATAAAATCCTGAAATAGTGGAACCAGTGGCAGGTTTGGGAGTCCTAGAGAAAGGGCATGGCTGTAGCTGTGCTGATGCTAAAGCATAGGATGGGAGGTATCCCAACAAGTTCCATTTCAGCTGACCAGTGGGAGATCCTGAACCCTAAGGGCATGGAGACATCAAGTGCTAACACCAGAACCCCAGGGGTGCCTTCACACAAGCAGGGGAATCTGCAGATACCAGTGTGGTCCTGGACACCAGCAACAGAGCCTGCAGAGGCAGAATCCTGAAGCAGCTAGACTATCCCTCCTTCCCCCACACCTCATGCTGTGAACTTCCATGTAACCCCAGGGAAACATCAAAAGTCCTAGCCTTGGCCTTAATCTAGGTACTCAGAGGCCATAGCACACAAAACCAATAACTAGGCCCCTGACACCCAGCATGAGAAGCATGGGTCAAAGCCCTCTGTACCCCAGAAGCAGAGATCCACTTTAAATGCCAGGAAATAGACAATCACAATGGGCAAAAAGCAAATTGGAAAAACAAAAATCTTAGAAACCTATTATGGTGAGCAAGAAGAACCAAGTTCAGAAGAGGACAGCATTGACCCTATACCCACATCTGAAACTTCAAAAGGGAATTTGAACTGTTGTGAAAACCCAAAGGCATTCTTGGAAGAGCTCAAGAAGGCTTTTACAAGCCAAATTTGAGAGACAGAAGATAAATTGACCAACTATTTTAAAAAATATAATTGGCAAAAATCAGAAAAATTTCAGTGAAGAAAACAGCTCCTTAAAAAGTAAAATTTGTCAAATGGAAAAGGAGGTTCAAAATCTAACTGGAGAAAATAACTCCTTAAAAGTAAAAACTGAACAAATGAAAAAGGAGATTCAAAAAATAACTGGAGAAAACAATTCACTAAAAATTAGAATAAGACAAATTGAAGTGAATGACTCTATGAGGCATCAGAATCAGTAAAACAAAATTTAAAGAATGAAAAAAAATAGAAGAAAATGCAAAATATCTCATTGGAAAAACAACTGACATGGAAAATAGATCCAGGAGCGGTAATCTAAGAATTATTGGTCTACCAGAAAACGATGATGAAAAAAAGAGCCTAGACAACAACTTACAAGAAATCATTAAGGAAAACTGCCCTGAGGTCCTAGAACCAGAGGATAAAATAAATACTGAAAGAATCCACCAAACACCTCCTGAAAGAGATCCCAAATTGAAAATTCCAAGGAATATTGTAGCCAAATTCCAGAATTATCAGGTCAAAGAGAAAATACTGCAAGCAGTCAGAAAGAAACAATTTAAATATCATGGAACTATGATTGGGGTCACACGGGACCTAGAAGCTTCTACATTAAAATATCAGAGGGATTGGAATATGATATTTCATAAGGCAAAAGAGCTTGGACCCAGAAAGATTGAGCATAATCTTTCAGGCAAGAAGATAGTCTTTCAATGACATAAGGAACTTCCAGACCTTCCTGATGAAAAGGCCAGAGCTTAATGGAAAATTTGATCTCCAAATACAAGACTCAAGAGAGATGTAAAAGCATAAACAGGGAAAACACACACACACACATACACACACAACTTGTTATTCAATAAGAGCAAACTATTTTCATCCCTATATGGTAGCATGATGCCTGTCAATATTGAAAATTGTATAATTATCATGACATTTAAAAGGGATATAGATAGACAGACAGATAGATAGATAGATAGATAGAGTGTGTGGGAATAAATTAACTAATGTGATGATAAAAAAAACCTTATTAAGGGATGCAAAGGGATTGTAATGGGAGAAGAGGAAAGGAGGAGGCAGAAGGGGGTAAATTATGCCACATGAAGAGGCATAAAAACATATTATAATAGGGGGGGAAGGGAGGCAGATGAACATTGCAAGAACTTTACTCTCATTGGCTTTGATTCAAGGAGGAAATAACATGCTTTGTTAAGTATAAAAATCAAGGCAGGCAGTAGGAGAAGAAAGGGGGAGAAAGGGAGAGGGGTTAGAAGAGAGGGAAGAAGTAGTAAGAGGAAAGTTTTAATAGGAAAAGAGAGGGGGACTGATAGGGAGGGAATATTGAGGGGGGTGGTTGTCAAAAGGAAAACTCTTAAGGAAGGGAAGGGAGAAGGGAGAAATAAAAGCATAAATAGGGTAAAGAATAGGATGGAGAGAAAGACACAGATAGTAATCATAGCTTTGAATGTGAATAGGATGAACTCTCCCATAAAATGGAGGTGGATAGCAGAATGGATTAAAAACCATAATCCTATAATATGTTGTTTACAAGAAACATAATTGAAACAGAGGGATGCTCACAGGGTAAAGGTAAAAGGCTGGAGTAGAATATATTATGCTTCAGCTAAAGTAAAAAAAAGCAGGGGCAGCAATCCTAATCTCAGAAAAAGCAAAAGCAAAAATAGATCTAATTAAAAAAGATAAGGAAGGAAACTATATCCTGCTGAAAGGCACCATTGACAATGAAGCAATATCATTACTAAACATATATGCACCAAGTGGTATAGCATCCAGATTCTTAGAGGAGAAGGTAAGGGAGATAGAGGAAGAAATAGATAGCAAAACTATACTAGTGGGGGACCTCAACTTCCTCCTCTCTGTACTTGATAAATCTAACCTCAAAATAAACAAGGAAGAAGTTAAGGAAGTGAATAGAATTTAGAGAAGGCAGATATGATAGAACTTTGAAGAAAATTGAATGGGGATAAAAAGGAATATATTTTCTTCTCAGTGGTATATGGTGTATACACAGAAATGGACCATGTAGTACAGCATAAAAGCCTCATAATCCAGTGTAGAAAAGCAGAAATATTAAATGCATCTTTTTTAGATCATGATGCAATAAAATTTATATGTAATAAGGGGCCATGGAAAGATAGACTAAAAACTAATTGGAAACTAATCTAATCCTGAAGAATGAGTGGGTCAAACAACAAATTGTTGAAAGAATCAATACCTTTATTCAATAGAATTACAATAACGAGATAACATACCAAAACTTTTGGGATGCAGTGAAAGCAATTCTTAGGGGAAGTTTTATATCTCTGAATGCTCTCATGAATAAAATAGAGAAAAAAAGAGATAAGTGAATTGGGCATACAACTGAGAAAAGCTAGAAAAGGAATAAATTGAAAATCCACAATTAAATTAGAAATACTGAGAAGCAAAGGAGAGATTAATAAAATTGAAATTAAGAATACTATTGAACTAATAAATAAAACTAATGGCTGGTTACATAAAAAAAAATAAAACTGATAAACCTTTAGTCAATTTGATTAAAAAAAGAAAGATGAAAACCAAATTATGAGTATCAAAAATGAAAAGGGTGAATTTATCTCCAATGAAGAGGAAATTAAAGCAATAATTAGGAATTATTTGGCCCAATTGTATGCCCATCAATTTGACAATCTAAGTGAAATGGATGAATATTTACAAAAACATAAGTTGCCCAGATTAACTGAAGAGGAAGCAAAATACTTAAATAACTCCATCTCAGAAAAACATATTGAAAAAGCATCAATGAACTCATTAGGAAAAAATCTCCAGGGCCAGATGGATTTATGAGCGAATTCTATCAAGCATTTAAAGAACAATTAATTCCAATACTTTATAGACTATTTGGGAAAATTGAAGAAGGACTCCTACCAAATTCTTTTTATGATACAAATATGGTATTGAAACTTAAATCAGGAAGATTGAAAACAGAGAAAGAAAATTATAGACCAATTTCCCTCATGAATATAGATTAAAAAATTAAATAAAATATTAGTGAAAAGATTACAGCAACTTATCATGGGAATAATACACTTTGATCAGGTAGGATTTATTCCATGAATGCACAGCTGGTTCAATATTAGGAAAACTATCAGTATAATTGATCATATCACCAGGAAAACTAGTAGAAACCATATGATTATCTCAATAGATGCAGAAAAAGACTTTTGACAAAATACAACACTCATTCCTATTAAAAACACTAGAAAGCATAGTAATAAATGAAGTCTTCCTTAAAATAATAAGTAGCATCTATCTAAAACCAGCAGCAAATATTATATATAATGAGGATAATCTAGAAGCATTTCTAATAAGATCAGGGGTGAAACAAGGATGTCCACTGTCACCCCTGTTATTCAATTTGGTACTACCATTTTTAACTGTAGCAATAAGAGAAGAAAAAGAAATCCAAGGAATCTGACTAGGCAAAGAAAAAATTAAGTTATCACTCTTTGCAGATGGTATAATGATATACTTAGAGAATCAAGTAAAAAACTACTTGAGATAATAAATAAATTTAGCAAAGTTTCAGGATATAAAATAAACCCACATAAATCCTTGGCATTCCTATATGTTTCTAATGAAGCCCAACAGCAAGAAATAGAAAGAGAAATTCCATTTTAAGTTACTGTAGACACTATAGAATTTGGGAGTCTACCTGACAAAACAAACCCAGGAACTATATAAACACAATTACAAAACACTTTTCACACAAATAAAGTCAGATCTAAATAAGTGGAAAAACATCAGTTGCTTATGGTTAGGTTGAGCATTTAATACAATAAAAATGACATTTAAGCCTAAATTAGTTTACCTGTTTGTGCCATACCAATCAATCTACCAAAAAATTATTTTATAGAACTAGAAAAAATAGTAACAAAATTCTTCTGGAAGAACAAAAGGTCCAGAATATTAAGGGAATTGATGAAAAGAAATGGTAGGAAAGGTGGCCTAATCATACCAGATTTTAAATTGTATTATAAAGCAACAGTCATCAAAACTACTTGGTGCTGGCTGATGAATAGAGTAGTAGATCAGTAGAATAGATAAGGTACACAAGACACAGTAGTCAATGACTATAGTAATCTACTGTTTGATAAACCCAAAGACTTTAGCTTCTGGGATAAGAACTCACTATTTGAGAAAAACTGGCTAGGAAAACTGGAAAATAATATGGCAGAAACGGGGCATAGACCAATATCTTACACTGTACACCAAAATAAATTCTAAATGGGTTCATGATTTAGATACTATTGTGCTATAAGAAATGAGGAGCAGATGGACTTCATAATAACCTGGAGAGACTTGTATAAACTAATGCTGAGTGAGAGGAGCAGAACCAGGAGGACATTGTACACAATTGCAGACACATTGTGTCTGTGATGACTGACTTTGATAGACTGGGCTCATCTCAGCAATGCAAGGTTATAAGACAACTCCAAAGGACTCATGATGGAAAAGGCTTATCCATATCACGAGAAAGACTTATGAAATCTGAATGCAGATTGAAACAAATTACTTGCTCTCTCTCTCTCTTTTGTTTTGTTCTCTTCCTTCTTTCTCATTGTTCATTCCATTGGTTATAATCTTTCTTTACAATTTGACTAATGTTTAATGTAAAGGCATTTGTAGAACCTATATAGGATTGCCATAGAGGGGGAGAGAGGAAGAGAGGGAGTGGGAGAAAATTTGGAACTCAAAAGCTTGTGGAACTGAATGTTGTAAACTAAAAGTAAATAAATAAACAATTTCTTTAAAAAAGAAACTAAGATTCTCTGAGGCAAGAATGAGAAAGGAGTCCATCTCAGAGGGGTAGTTTAGGCAAACATACAGAGGTAGGAGATAGGGCCTTGAGTCCAAGGAGCAGTAAGTACAATGTAGTTGGACCACAGAATTCATGAAGGGGAGTACTATGAAATGAGTCTGAAACAGTAGAAGGATAAAAGTTTGTAAAGCACCTAAAATACCAAGGTGGTAGTAGTAGTAGTAGTAGTAGTAGTAGTAGTAGTAGTAGTAGTAGT
>NW_027185694.1:7926826-7929500 GCF_028583685.1 Petaurus breviceps papuanus | reverse complement strand
GTAGTAGTAGTAGTAGTAGTAGTAGTAGTAGTAGTAGTAGTAGTAGTAGTAGTAGCCGTAGTAGCTGTAGTAGCCGTAGTAGCAGTAGAAGTGTTGGTAGTCACAGTCATAGTCATAGTAGTAAGCATTTATGTGGTACTTTAAAATACATCACAATCCTATAAGGTAGGTACTATTATTATCCTCATTTTACAGATGAGGAAACTATGGTACAGAGAAGTTAAATGATTTCCTAAGAGCTAGGGAATTTCTGAGGCAGGGTTTGAACTCATCTTCTTCACTTCGAGACCCGCACTTTACTTGAGGTGCCACCTCGCTGGAAACTGCTAAAACTTTTTTAAACAGGAGAGTGACATGGTCAATAAGATAACGTTGGCAGCTATGTGGAAAAGAGATTAGAGAAGCAAGAAACTGGAGGTAGGGAGACCAATTCAGTGATTATTACAAGAGTCCAGGTGAGAGGCGATGGGGCCTGAATAAGGATGTTGGCTGTGTACTGTAGGGGAGAGGGTGAATAAAAGAAATGCAGAAGTGGAATTAATAAGTATGAAGACCGTTTGTTAGGTCCAAGATGATGGCAAGCCCTTGAATGTATGGGTTGGACCAAATAGTTGCTAAGGGGCTTTGCAACTCTTAAACTCTGTGATTCCGTAAGCAAAAGGGATGAGGGAGTGCTACGATAGAGAAGGATCTGAAAACATCTCTGAAGGGTCATAGAAGAGATATACTTCCGTTTGTTAATGTCCTCCCTAAGATGGCAGCCCACAGCTGAGCACAATTCAAGTTGTGGTCCTTGCAGAGTATAGTAAAAGCCATCACCTCTCTCATACTGTATACTTAAAAACAAAGGATCATTTGGGGAGAAAAGTGGTCGTGTCTTACTGAAACTTAACAGAAAGGTCCAGGCCCTTCCTGTACCTTTCCCCATTTCCCTAGCTCTATTGTGACATCATCTTTATACTACAGGGATTCTGGGTCAGTTAGAAAGTGATGAGGAAAAAGAGGAGGAGTGAGGGATTGGATCAGTGATTTTATTGGGATAGGAATCTAATTGGATGCTGATACTACCTCTACCAATGCATGCCAGCACCTTCTCATAAATATTAGAGAAGTACCAGGAAAATGACTTGTCTAGGTTCACACAGACTATATTTGTCTGAGGCAGGAGTTAAACCTAGGTCTTTTTAGCTCCAAAGCTAGCTCTCTCTCCACTATACTATCCTTTTTTTCTGTGTGAGAGAAAGAAAAGGAGAAAAGAAAAAAAGAAGGGAGGGAAGGAAGGAAAGGAGGGAAGGAGGGAAGGGAGGAAGAAAGGGAGGGAAGGAGGGAGGAAGGGAGGAGGGAAGGAAAAATGAAGAAAGAGGATGAGGGAGAGAGAGAAAGGGAAGGAAAGGAAGGAGGAAAGGAAGGAAGGAAGGAAGGAAGGAAGGAAGGAAGGAAGGAAGGAAGGAAGGAAGGAAGGAAGGAAGGAAGGAAGGAAGGAAGGAGGTAAGGAGAGATGGTGGGAGAAAGGGAAGGAGTGGAAGAAATTTTAAAACTTCAGGGCAGCAATGATGAAATAGCTACCTAATGTATGCCAAGGTACAACTTATGTGAGAAATGAAAAGCCAATGATATGCAAAAGGCATGCATGACCCTCCCAATGATTTCATTCACTCACAACTTGACCTTAAGAATGTTTTCACACTTTAGCAAGAAAGGCACCATCTGGTATCCTTGGATAGGCTTTCCTGATTCTACTTGTCTTCAGCAATACAATGGGTAAACATCTCAAGATTCTGTGTTAAGGGTTTTGAAACTTGTTGAGATAAGGAAGACACAAAACAGAAAAATCTTCTAAGTACCAGCTGTCCTAAACTGCATTGTAAAGTTATTAGTGGAGAGAATTCAGGGACACATTTGGCAGTTGGGAACTTCCTTCATATCAGAAGAAGTTACATAGGAAGTGTGGGAATGATCTCTCTCCCCACACCTTCTGCAGCTACCTTCTCTACTTTCCTCTGTGGGGCTTTCATTTCCTATCTGTGAAAAGGGACATTCTCCTCAATTTCTCTTTCCTTCCTCTCCACTCTTGAAATAAGAAAGGCTGTAGCAACTTGATTCTCCTCAGCTTATGCAGGGAGTGTTTGTCTTCAAAACATAGCAAAAATGGAGTCACAAATTCACTTTAGACACTTCCTGACTTTGTGACCATAGGGAATTCAATTCACCTCTCTGAGATCTCTTTATCTATAAAACAATAGTAATACCTACCTCAAAGTGTTGTTCTGAGGAACACATGATGCAATATATGTAAAACATGACATAAACATGCATTACCAAAATTCTCACTGTCACCTCTTTGGGATGTTCCCCTATCCTGTGATGAGGAACATCCATACACCTTAGTTAAATGAAGCCTGGTATTTCTTGGCTTCAGCTTGACTACAGCCTTTGTCTGAATAATGACAATGCCTTCTCTTCAGCCTCTTTGGTCACTGATATCCCACTAAACAGATTGAAATTGGCCCTTCTCCTACCTCAACTTTCTACTGGCTCAGGTTGATTCAGTTTCCAGAAATATCATTGCTCTTCTTCTTCTTCTTCTTCTTCTTCTTCTTCTTCTTCTTCTTCTTCTTCTTCTTCTTCTTCTTCTTCTTCTTCTTCTTCTTCTTCTTCTTCTTCTTCTTCTCCT
>NW_027185694.1:7872127-7926726 GCF_028583685.1 Petaurus breviceps papuanus | reverse complement strand
CTCCTCCTCCTTCTCGTCCTTCTTCTCCTTCTTCTTTTTTTGACTGGGTCTTTCTATCTCTCCCAGATTATAAGTGCAGGAACTACTCAAGAGCCTGATTTCACTAGTGATAGGAATAGATATCACTATGGATAGAGCTTTGACTTGCTCCATTTTCCGACCTGGGCTGGGTTTCCCTTCCTTAGGCAACCTTTCAAACCAGGTGCTAACCATACTGATAACTAAACTAAGTGTAGACATCTGGTTGGCTTAGTCCACTGTAGCTTGGAACTTCTGAGCTCAAGATATCCACCAACATCAGCCTACTAAAGCTAGGATTACTGAACATGCATCCCCAACTCTGGGTTAAACATAGTATTATTATTACTCATCCTATATTTAATTTTTCTTTTCTCTTTTTTGTTTCTTTTCTCTTCTTTTGCCTTTTAGTCACTACTGTGGTTCAGGGAGGGTATCCTGTAGCATAGGATATTTTCCTTCACAGAAATTACATACACAATCTAGTTAGTATCTGCCACTGTGAGAAAGCATTATTCATATATTTCAAGCCATCTTTAGAACCCCTGTGTAGCTTTCTTTGTCTTTGTCTCCTGTATTTTTTTTTAAATCCTCCTTAATTACGCCAATAAATCCCACAGTGGGATTATACTGATTGTACATTCTCTGTAATTATTATCTTTGGAGTGTATCAGATGTATCTGAATTCACAGAACCTCAACATGCTATTTGACAACTTACTAAACACTAAACTGAAAAGGAATACACTACAATCCCTACACATGTGAACCTCTGCAGTAAACAAAAGTCTCTGAGGACGGCAGTCATTTATCCCATGTAGTCTTGCCAATTCAAGGTCTGCAGATTTTCAATTTCAAACCTTCCTTATTTGAACCCTGGCTGATTTTATGTGGTGGCAGCCTACTGAATGTCTTTGGAGGGTGACATGCATCATTTGGGATTTCTTCACCTGGTTTTCATTTATACTCGACTCTATCTAACCAGGCACTTTTATGGTTTGTGAGTCACTGGGAAAATAACTACTTGTGCCCACTTAGAACACAAATAAAATAGGTGGGTGTATTTGAAGGAATCTAGAGGAAAAATCATTTGGGGGTTTTCAATTTGTTTGAAATAGAATCAGTTGTTTGTTAATAGAATCCATTGAAAATTTGTGTGAAAAGGTGGATTAATAGTGTTTTTCAAAGGTAAACACCAAAACAATAACAACTTTTCTACAAAAGGATAAAGTCATCATATTGCTCTGTGTGATAATTCCAAAGGGGGGAGTATGCTGGCTAATATTTAACAATCAGCTCTCCAGGAAAAAAAAATACATGACACATTTTTAAGTTTAATCTGCATTATTAACATTATCTGCATAACTTTCTTAAATCTAGACAATCAATAAAACAGTAAGCCATACCTGGCTTGTAGTATTTGCCTAGCCTGTTCAAGCTGAATCCAGCACATGCCTTTCTACAAGGGTTCTAAAAGAATTTTTAGGAGATAAGAAATCTAAAATCTTTATTATTAATAATAATGCTGTTATTTAAAAGCAATTTGCACATGTCTAATTTTATCTTCTCAACAACTCTGTGAGGGAAGTGTTATTTTTATTCCCACTTTGCAGATAACAACAACAATAATAAATAACTATATAATATATAAATAATAATATATAATATAAAACTAGATAATAATAAACAATTAATATTTATAAAGTGTGTACTATGTGTTAGATTATGCTAAGCACTTTATGATTATCTCATTTGATCCCCTCAACAACCCTGGCAGTTTTTCCCCATTTTACAGATGAGGAAATTGAGGCAAACAGAGGTTACATGGTTTGCCCAGGGTCATACAGCTAATAAGTAGCTGAGATGGGATTTGAATTTAGGTTTTACTGTCTCAGGGAGCCCTGGGAGATTTCATTGTGGGGTTTCTTTTAGGAAGAGACCAGTGTATTCTTTCAGTTTGTCCTCTGGTCCTAAGAGATCTGAACAATTTACTTTTAACTTATTGAAATATAATGTTATGGCACTTTTTTGGTCATGATGTTGAGATAGTCCAATGATTCTTGAAATTTTTCTCCTTAAACTATTTTCTAGGCCAGTTGTTTTTGCTTTAAGGTGATTTATATTTTCTTCTATTTCTTTTCCAGCATTTTGACTTTGTTTTAATAATTCTTGTTGCCTCATGAAGTCATTTGCATCTATTTGGTCCATTATTATTTTCAGAGAGTTTGTTACTTTGGTTAGGTTTTGTACCTCTTATGCCAGAGTGTTAATTACTTCTAATTCTTTCCTCTAAACCTCTCATTTCTTTTTCAATTCTTTTTCTTCAAGTCCTTGCATTCAATTTATATTTAAAAGAAAAAAGACTTTTGTTCTATTTCTTCAACCAGTTCTAGCTGAATTTGTGTCTGTGCCTGTGCTGTTTTTTTTCCTCTTTCATGAGGCATTGTTTGTAAATGTTTTGGACTCATTTTGTCTTCCATATTTGTGTCTAGAGCATCCTTGTCACCATAATAGTTCCTTATACTTGAGTCCTTTATTGTTTGCCCATTCTTCCAGACTCTTTCCTTATTTTGGACACTGTTAGACTTGGGCTCTTCCATGTTTCTGACTGGAGCATCTGGACTGGTCCTGTTGCTACTTTCTTGGAGTATTGAGTGTTGGGTTATTCCAGCATCTTAGGGACAGGTTGGGAACTTGCAAGATTTCATCATTCCCAATACAGTCTGATCCAGGTCAAAATTTGATCATTGCTCCCTTCTTCTGAGCTCTGCAGACCCCTGATATGGGCTTGGTTCTGTGCAAGATCAATTACTGCTGGACTCCATCTCTATTATCTATCTAAAAAGTTGTATTGGTTCAAAGTAGCAGAATTGTAGGTTTCTATTTGGTATGAGATTCCTGTGTTGGTTATTCCTCAGCAGGCTGTGCTAGATGCTAGAAGTCAGACCCTGCTCTGAACCTGGGGTCTGAGTCACACCACTGGTGCTACTGACTTCTAAACTTCCTCCTTTCTCAGTACATCACCCATAACCTCCCTACCCAAGAACACTACCCCCTTGAGTGGATCCCCTTCACAGTCCACCTTTCATCTATGACCCTATGGTATGTGGCAAAATTCTCATTTCAGTCCTGTTCCAGACTTGTAGTGTCCTGTTATGTATCTGGAGGTGCCCCAGTATGGATGTGAGACCCCTTCTTACCCTTGACTAGGTCCCCTTTCCTAGGAACACCTAGCTATTTTTCTATATGAACAAATTATTATTTATGTTTGCCAAGAAGTTGAAATGCTTGATTCATTCTAATAGCCTGTCCTATAAGCCCTACATTTCATTGATAAGAAGCATGTCATAGAAGACTGCTGAAGATTCTGCGATTCAGGAAGACCTATGTATAAACACTGTAGAGGACATTTACTAGTTATGTGACTATAGACAAGACATTGGATCATAATTATAGAATTGGAAATGATCTCCCCTAGGCCATCTAGTACAATCCTCTCATTTTACTGAAGAAGAAATTGAAGCACAGAAGAGTAAAGTGATGTCCAATGGTAGAAATGACAAGATTCAGAGGCAGGTCCTATGACTCCAAATTAATAGCCCTTTTCATGATAACCAGTCACTTCCCTTTTTGAGCTTCAGTTTACTGAGTCAGATGGGGATGATAATGACTGAAGCATGTACTTCATTAAAGGCATCATAGCATAGAGGCTAGAGATCAGGTCTTAGGGTCAGGAAGACTTGAGTTTAAGACCTGCCTCTGCCATATTCTGGTTGTGTAACCCTGCACAATTCACCTAACATGGGGTGAGGAACCTGTGGCCTTGAGGCCACATGCAGCCCTCTAGATCCTCAAGTGCATCCCTTTGACTGAATCCAAAACTTCACAGAACAAATCCCAGATTTTGATTCAGTCAAAGGTCTGAACTTGAGGACCTAGAGGACCATATGTGGCCTCATGGTCACAGATCTCCTACCCCTTACCTAACCTCTTAGTGTTATAGGTAACTCTTTATGATTATTGAACAGAAGGTGCTGACATATACTGGTAGAGGGAATCTTCTCAACTGAAAATTCCTTATATCAATAAATTCACAATCGTATGTCTAGTACCTATCCTATGCACCAGGTAAGGTTTTTGTCAGGCTTAAATTAGATGATTCCTGAAAGAGCTTTGCAAACTTCAAAGTGATGCATAATGTTAGTTATTTATTGTTATTATTTTTATGTGACTTCAGTATAAGGAATTCCATAAAAGAAGACTGCATTTCTGGAGGATTTGTTTTTGAAAGCTAACTGGTTCACACATAAACCCCTCAGGAAAGGTTTCTTTCCCTTTGGGGCACTCACCGGCCCTGAGTTATCATTAGAGGTGCTAATGCTGGAAGTGAAAGAGAAGTCGGTAAACTCTTTGTTAATCTACTCATGTGGCTTCCGGACTGCATGCCTGCAGAGAAATAGTCTTCAAAGCCAAGCCCACAGAGCCATGCTTGCAAATGGATTCTGGCCATTGAGCAAGAAACCTGGCAGCCTCTGACTGAGGGCTTGTTGGAAAGGACAAAGAACATACTGCGAGTAGCTTTTCATATGTCATTAGTAGCCTAGAAATTCATTCAAATCTGGGCAATTGAATAGAGTTCTCTTTCTTTCCTTCTCCCCCCACCCCATGTCTGAACCTTACCAATATTTCTTTGCTGGATGCTTAAACAATCTTTTCTGTCCATAGGATCATACTGTGCCCATGTAATCCCACTCCAGAATTTTCCCCCAGGCCACTTGGATGTTGTAAAAATCCTTTTTCATATGGAGAAGAACATGAGTTGTACAAAATTCTCAGACTTCTCAAGTAAAAAAGAGAATCATTCCCATATGCTTCTCTTCAATTCAACCTACATTTATTAAGTACTTACTACATTCCAGGCAATGTCCTTAGATAGACAAAAACTAAGACTTTGCCCTCAAAGAGCTTACAATCAAAAGGAGGAAGTAAGACAGATAAGTGAAGACAAAATATAGAAAGTCCCCAAAGTCTTAGTATAGTTTTATGCTTATAAGTAACATTTTTTTATAAATACCTTGGAAAAGGGGATATGTGAAATTCTACATCTTTGAGGACTGTAATATATCCTATAATGTAATAATAAACACAAAATCATTTTTGGAGTATGGAGTAGAGCACTACTACCTGGGAAAAATCAGGAAAGATATCCCAGAAGAAGAGGTACTTGACCTTGAACCTTTCTTGAACCTTCCAGGGAATTATGGATTATAAGAGGAGGGGTCTGCCCAGGGGCAACAGTCCAGCCATAGATGGGGGGCCTATGCAAAAGCAGTGAAGTAGGTCATAGAATGTTGTATAAGGAGAACAATAAATAAACCCATTTGACAATATAGTTGTTTTTGTGTGTGTGTTAGGGTAGTGGTTGTGGTTAGGGGGTGGTGATATGAAATCAAAATGAAAAAATCATTTGAGGGCAGTTTCTAAATGGTTTTTAGAAAATGTAGCATTGGGGGAGGCCAGGTAGCACAGCGAGTAAGAGTACCGGCTCCAGTGTCGGGATGACCTGGAGATCGAATCCCGGGCTCAGACACTTAGCACCCACCCAGAAACACCTGGCTGTGTAACCTTGAGCAAGTTACCTAACCCCAATTGCTTAGGGGTGGCCAGGTGGCTCAGTGAGTAAGAGCACTGGCTCCAGTGTAGGGATGACCTGGATCAAATCCTGGCTCAGATACTCAGCACCACACCCAGAAATAACTGGCCTGTAACCTTTAGCAAGTTACTTAACCCTGTTTGCTTTAAAAGAAAAAAAAAATAAAAGAAAATGTATCATTGATCATAAAAAGGAAACCAGATTTCTTCGTGAATGGGTCATGTCATAATAGAATTATTCCATTTATTGACAGAATTACTGAACTGGAAGATCAGGAAAATGCTGTTGATAGAGTTTACCTAAACTTTTGCAAAACATTTGATAGAGTCTCTCATGTTATGCTTGTGGACAATATAGAAAAGACATGAGCTAGATAATTTTATATTTAGCTGGCATAGATATGATTATAGTCAAGATATTTTTTTAAGAAAAAGCCAAAACACTGCTAGAATTAATTAAAAAAAACTAGACAACAGTACAGTTGGGTGGATTCATAATTGGTAGGATGATAGGACCCAAAGACTAGTCATTATGGATTCAATGTATTTGGTAGAATGATCGAGGAATCTGTTCTTGATCTTGTGATATTTAGTTTTTTATACAAATAACTTGGAAAGAAGAACACATGGCATTCATATCCAATTTTAAGATGACAGAATTCTGAGACAAATAGCTAACTCATCAGACAATAGAATAGGATGAAATCTAGTCTCTAGGTCTGAGTATTACAAGAACTGAAGATTCAAAATTATTAGTACTAAGCCATAAGATAGAAATCCATTCTAGGATAAGACATTGATCTGAAGCTCAGGTATTTTAATTGCATTTTTGAGACAGTTAGGTGGCATAGTATTCAGAGTTCTTGACATGGAATAGGGAAGACCTGAGTTCAAATCATACTTCAAACACTTCCTTTTTGATCCTGGACCAGTCCCTTAACCATTGTTAGCTTCAATTTCCTCATTTGTAAAAATGAAGGATGATAATAATACCAACTCAAAGGGTTATTGTGAAAATTAAATTAGATAACATATGCAAAGTAATTTGCAAACTTTTAACCAATATGTAAATGATAGCTACCATTATTTATTAACTAGATTCAAATATGAATGAGTAAGGATTTCTGGAGTTGCACATTTAGAGAAATTACTGAGCACTTTTGTCTTGAATTAAGACAAAGGGAGCATTGAGTAGATTTGAGGGGAGGGAGGAGTTCACTGGTGAGCAGGAGGAAAAAGAAAAAATGAAGTACAATAGTAAATTATAAAACCCCAGATTTGGAAGACTCCAATAATCCAACCCAATCTAATTTACCCTAACCATAAATTCCCAAGATTATATTCAAGAAATGTTCAAAATAATCGAGTTGGCCCTGGATTTAGCTCATATAATCACAAATTTTTATTCTTGTAAGTATAAAAGGCTATTGTTGTTCAGTCATTTCAGTCATGTCTGACTCTTTGTGATCCCATTGGAGGTTTTCTTCACAAAATGGTTTGCCATTTCCTTCTCCACCTCACTTTACAAATAGGGAAACTGAGGTAAACAGTGTTAAGTGACTTGCCTAGGGTCACACAGCTAGTAAATACCTGAGACCAGATTTGAACCAAGTCCTCTTGATTCTGGACCCAGCATTGTATCCACTGTACCACGTGGCTGACCCATTCAAAAGTGCTTTAGTTCAATTCCCATTCCATGAAGGAATCCATAATATTCTTGACCTCTACCTCTGCTTGAATACCTCTAGTGAGAAGGATCTAATTACTGTTCAACATAGCCTATTTCATTGCTGGATAGTTCTAGAATTTAGAAGGGCTATTCCTTACAATCAGCTAAAATCTACCTGACTGCTCCCCTCTATCCATTGGCTCCATTTCTGCTTTCTGATGCAACACAGAATAAGTCTAACCTTTCTTCCATGTGACAATCTTTCAAATATTTGAAGACAGCTATCATGTTTCTGCTCAATCTTTTCTTATCCAAGTTAAACAACTGCCTTCAAATTTAGGCACATAAATATTATTTTGCTTAAGATCATAGCACTTCATTTTATTGTCACTTTAATTTGTTTCATTCTCCCTTCATTTTTGCCCAGTGTATTTTGGTTTTATGAGATTGATAGATAAATATTGCTAACCATAGTGGCCTTAGTCCTACTTATCCAGAGAACCATAGATACTTAAAGTTTGGGAAGATCTCAAAAGTCATCTCAGTTACTCTACATATAAGCTCATATTTGTTTCTTTCTGTCAGATTTTCAACTTCATTTTATTATTTTTTCAATGGTAGGTATATATATGGGGCCATGTATTTTTCTCCTTAATATCTTTCCTATTGTTTTCATCTACATATTATGATTTTTTTTTCTTTCTACATGATGTCTGTTGCCCTTCACAGTGTTTTATTTGGGAGTTTTCTTCTCTCTTCCATCAAATTTCAATTTAAAATCCTTACTTGAGCCATTTCTTCTCCATCTTAGGATGAAACCTTACTTGGATTTGATGATTTTTTTAAAGGAATGAGCAAAGATGAAACCAATATATTCTCCCATGGGTCACTGCCTTTCTGTGCCAGTAGTTATCCTTCTTCATCTTCACAAGCTTTTGCAGAAATTCATCTTTCTTGATTGAAACCTTTGCTATTCTTGATTAATCCTACCTGATTCTGAGTCTTCGAAACCCTGTTCTATGGTACCATAAAATGAAGCCCAGGGGCCACTTGTCTTTGTGGAACTTCAGCATGAGATCTCATGCTACTCAGTACCTGGTACAGAGTAGACACAATAAATGTTTATTGACTGTCTGACTGCCCAAGTGAACCTGTCTCCCCAATCCTAGGATGGGAGTAGACAGTCTATCACTCCCTGCCAATGGTATCTGATGAACTAAAGTATCCAGGGGCTCGATTAAGAACTCTACCTGCTCTTCATATGCCCCTCCATAGGGAACAGAGACATTTATGACAAAGAATAAAAAAAATTAAATAAGCCCCAGGCTCAGGCCCGGGTATCCCATAATTTCCCAGGGTAAATTTGCTTGGAAAACTTTAATGACAACTGAGAATTACAAGGTGAATGAGTAGCAATCCATCATGGCCTCTCAAAGATACACTTGAGAATGCAAAGGGGAGAAAGATGCATCAAATCAGTAAAACATATAAAGGGAAAGACTAGGAAAGATAACATGTGGCTAAAAACTCCATTTGGGCTTGCAGTATATTTTCTGATGTTATATAAACAGTATTTCATATTGTATTCCCTGACTGAAAAACAATTTGAAGACATACTACTCCCTTGAAGTATATAGCTAAATTGTTAGATTGTTGGTAACAGAGATTGCTTTATTTTTTGTTTCTGTACTCTCAGTACCCAACATGGTGCCTGGTACACAGTAAGCACTTAATAAATGCCTGTTGACTGATTGATTGATGCCAATAGAGCCCACTAGCCATCTGCATCCTCCAATTTACAGTGTCAGGCCAAACAAGTGAATGTGGGCAAATTAACCGAGTAAAATTGAGATGAAAAGTTTCCCATATATGTTAGATATGTGTGTCTTTCCTTGCTTTTTTTTACATTGATCTTCATCCCACTCCATATGTTTCCCTTCTGATTTGTGAGCACTGCTACTTGTCTTATTACTAAATTAGAAAAAAAAATACTTCAGCTACTTGATTCAGCCCCTACCCCCACCCTCAGCTCCCTCAGTTGAATGTGTGCCCCTTCCTCACCCTTCATTCCCCCTGGCAAGTTTGCTGAGGTGTGTACCAAGTTCTAGAAAGTCTGAATACCATCTTGCCTTGAATTAAATGGGAGCCAGCTGGCACCACTTATCTCTTCAACTTACAAGAAAATGTGAGAAACAACAGGGCGTAAATGTGGGTTTGAGCAGAGTCCTAAAGGGCAGCTATGTGTGAAAAAGTATATCATGAGGATGAGCTTGTGAATTGGGTATTATCCTGAAAGATTCTGACTTGACAAGGCTTAGCCCAATTTTGTTTCCCTAATCAGCTCTTCAGATTTTTCTTTACCCATTCTAACTATCTTCCAACACAGGATAATTTCTCGAGGAAGGGAAGCATGAAGGGGGGTGTAGAGGGGAGGTGAGAGGAAATTCATTTTCTCACTTTGCACCCATATACTGTAAAATGGAAATCAATATAGGGTAAAAAAAGGATCCCAGTGAAGACTGAATATTAATGCTTTGCAATTTCTTGGAATTTCTCTTGAGTTTCAACATACCATCCTTGGATCTGTAGACTAACTTTAATTCATTATATAATGCATCACCTTTTGAATAACTCTCACTTTTTATAGTTTTTTTTAAATCCATGTGACTATATATCACAGATATATTTCATAAAGGATTCTTTTTCCAATGAAAATGTTACAAAGGGAGAAATTTATTGAATCCATAAAAGGCGAGATTAGCCAAGATGAATGTGTGTGTGTGTGTGTGTGGTATTTTTAGAAATGAAGATAAGTAGAAATCATATTCATAGTATTTGTTTGGATATCCTTTAATGAAATAAATTATTTCGGGAAGTTCATAAATGCAAAATTTGTATTGTTAGCTTTCCTTGTCACAATTTTTACTGTATATGCAGCAAAACATAAGACCCTAGGGAAAAGATAGGTCAGAGAGAAAAAAAATAGGTGGTTTGAAGAGTGTACTAGAGAAATGAATGAGAAAAGGCTGGCCTTGAGAAAGGTTTGTACTTTAAAGGGAACAAAAAAAAATGGTAAAGTGTCAATTCACGAAGTTGTGGAGACAGGGGTAACACAGATTATACAAGGAGATTGATAGATATAAACACATATGTATATATATCTTTATCTAGATATCTCTCTATGTATCTCTATCACATGTCCCAAGGGTCACTGCCTCTGCTTAACATACACATCTGCATATACAATGCATACACTCACACACATATATAAACATGCATATGTGTATATACATAAACACGTATTAATATATATACATATGCATGTACCATGGTCCGGGGTCCACTTCTTCTGCCTCTTATAAAACATATACATGTATGCATATATGTATACATTCATATTTATGAAATATATATTCTAATAATTTAAAAAGCATGTTCGAATTCATGATTTCATTTGATCTGCCACTGACCCTGTGAAGTGGGTGAGTCAGATACTCTGGTAGAGGCAGCTGGTGGCACAGTGAATAGATCCCTAGGTCTGGAATCAGGAAGATCTGAGTTCAATCTGACCTTTGACACCTTGAGCAACTCACTGTTTATCTCAGTTTCCTCAGCTATAACTTGGAGATAATAACAACTGCCTCTTGGGATTGTTGTGAAGATCAAATGAGATATTTGTTCAAAAAAAGGAAAAAAGAAAAAGAAAGTGCTTAGCATAATGACCGACACATTGTAGGTCCTTTGCAAATGCTTATTCCCTTCCCTGTTCCCTGTGAGATATCCATTTTACAAATGATGACATCAAGGCTTATAATGTTGAAATAACTTACATAAGGTCAAAATGCCAGGGCCAGTGGGGCAGTGGAAAATGTATTTTGTTTGGAAGCCAAGGATCTGAGCTTGAATCCCTATTCTCCCCCTTCGTACCTGTGCAATGATGGACAAGCTGAACAACTCCCCTGTACCGCACTTTCCTCATTTGTAAAGTGAGGGTTTGAATGAGGTAACCTTTAATCTTCTAGCTCTAAGTTCACATATGATTTAAATTTAGATTTTCTGGCTCAAATATAGCACCATTTCCTCTATTACATGCTGTTGGATACAAATGAAGAATTTCATATAATTTTTTGAGCAATAGAAAGAAGGAATTAAAAAAATAATAATAAGGATCTAGGTGGGAAAAAGTGACCCCTGATAACTATATTCAGTACTCTGATAATTGGAAAAATACCAAAGCAAATTATCAGTGATTTTACATTTACCCAGAATACACAAAGAGTTTTCCAGAGAGTAAGTCATGCCAAAACAGTACTTTTTTTGTAACTTGGAAAAGGGCACATTTGTACTGACTAAACATGTATAGATGCAATTAGATTGGCTTTTTGTGACATTCTTATCAATACACCAGGAAGTGATCTTTGAGGACAGTAGTTGTAAAACTTTGTGGTCTCAGGACCCTATCACATTCCAAAAATTATTGAGGACTCTCCCAAAGGATTAGTGTTAGTGTCAGTTATATCTACTGACATGATGTATTTGAAATTAAAATGTCTCAATATTATCACAAAAATAATTTTGACTTCAAGGATCTGCTGAAAAGATCTCAGGGCCTCCCTACTAGTTGCTGGATCATACTTTGAGAATTGCTGATTTAGACCAACCACTCTTTGAGTGCAATTCATGAGGGAACGGCATTGGAAAGAAAGGAATTCGAATTGGAAAGTTTATGGATGGTATCTATATGGGGGAGAAGGAAGAGAAAAGAATGTCCCCTGGGGTCATTTCTGTGGCTTCGTCATTCCCTATTTTTAATAACAACCTCAGACTTGAAACATACTTTTTTCTTCTTGTGGTTAGGATAGAGAAAACTGCTGAAGAGAGAAAAGGTATAAAGTTATTTCAGAGTGTCAGATGTGAGAATCTTACAGGAGATGCCAACTGGATGGGAGGTGGCCAGGGAATGCACAAAGAACATAAGGAGAATACAGAAAAACAAAATCATGTCTTTACATCAATCTTTTCCATAAAGAATGTTAAGAAAATGGCTTCCTTTGAACTACCACAGGTAATGTGAAGGTGAGGCATGACTGAAGATAAAAAGATCTGAGAAGTTAGGCTGGGAAAACTCCGAAAAAAATTCAATTGCAATAAATCTCCAGAACAGTTTCCTAGTTCTCAAAGAATTCTTAAGGAAGGGGGACAGGTAAAGTAGCTGAGATACTAACAAAATTGTGTAATTTCTTTTCATTAAAATCAAGTGCTCTCCTAGAGAACTGGAGGGTGATGTGACTGTCTTTAGAGAGAGAGAGAGAAGGTGCAAATTAAGAGTGAGGATGGGAATTAGAGATTGGTGGGTCTTGTTTCCATAGCAGAAAAAAACTACAGATGAGAAATCTATCACTATATCACAAGAATGGTAAAGTACTAGCGACAGGCAGTCACAGGTTCCTGCCAAAGCAAATGTCTGTTCTTAATAGCTTAGAATGTAGATAATTCAAGGAAAGATGAACCTCAAAAATCTTATTTCCTTAGTTTGTAAAAAAAAAAGGCTTTCCTTGTAGCATGGTATACTTAGAATAGTTTAAAAAAAAACCGTTGACAGAGATTGTACACATATAGAATGTTAGAGGTAGAAGGGATTTTAGAGCTCATTTGTCCAATGGCTTCATTTTACAGATAAAGAAACAGATCCAGGGAGAGAAAAAAATATTAAGTAATAAAAACATCTGGCACATATAATGCTTTAAGGTTTACAAAGCACTTGACATGTTTCATGGTTTGCAAAACACTTTGTATTTTCTTTCTGAGCTGTTCCAGCACAATTTCTGAAGTTTCTTTTATCTTTGATCATGTGTCACCTTCACATTGCCTGCAGTATTCACAAGCAGGCATTCTATCCTCACAATGAGCCTAGTGGGATGAGGAAAAGTTCTGAGATAGCATATGATTTGTCCTGCGTCAAACAGGAAATAAAAACCTGGAAAGGGATTATGTCCCAGGTCACCCTGACTTCAGGTCCAATTCTCCATCTGAGATGATATATCATGATGCCTCTGCAGTTCTATTAAAAATAAGCCTGAAGACAGCGAGTAAGAGCACCAGCCCCAGAGTCGGGATGACCTGGGATCTAATCTGGGCTCAGACACTTAGCACCCACCCAGAAACACCTGGCCGGGTAACCTTGAGCAAGTTACTTAACCCCAACTGCTTAGGGGCGGCCAGGTGGCTCAGTGAGTAAGAGCACTGGCCCTAGAGTCAGGATGACCTGGGATCGAATCCGGGCTCTGATACTTAGCACCACACCCAGAAATAACTGGCCGTGTAATCTTGATCAAGTTACTTAACCCCAATTGCTTTAAAAAAAAAAATAAGCCTGAAGGCTAAATAGATGCTTCTGTATATTAAGTGTAGATATAATAAGAATAGAATATTCCTAAGGGATAAAGGTTAAGACCAGGCTTTTATCCACATATATGCAATGCATCAGAACATTCTGCCCATGTTGTATTTACAAGGGTATTTCTCAAAGATGCTGAAGAGAGCCAAAGAATATAACCCCGTAATAATAATTAGACCAGAAAACTGAGGATATTCACAAAAGATATCATAAGACAACAAAGAAAAGAGATTCCTTGGGCGGCCAGGTAGCACAGCGAGTAAGAGCACCGGCTCCAGTGTTGAGAAGACCTGGAGATCGAATCCAGGCTCAGACACTTAGCACCCACCCAGAAACACCTGGCCGTGTAACATTGAGCAAGTTACTTAACCCCAATTGCTTTAAAAAAAAAAAAAGAAAGAAAGAAAGAGATTCCTTTTAAATGTTACTTCTGAATCAGTTGTAAACCTCTGGATTATTGGAGGCAGGGAATCTTACTTGAAATCTGGATCTCTCTCATTAAAAAGTCTTAATTGACTGTGCAGCAGATGATGAACTCTAGTGTGTTCTATCAGATAAGGTGTGAGACAGTGTCCATGTGGACCTACGGTGAAACACTGTCTCAGACACTTACTAGCCATGTGACCTTAAGCAAGGCCCTCAATTCCTCTGGTTCTCATTTCCTTGTCTGTAAAATGAGTATCATCATATAATATCCCTTATTACATAGGGCTGTTGGGAAAATAAAATGAAATAATACATATAAAGTGCTTTACTGACCTCAAAGTGCCATGTAAACATCAGTTGTTGTCATTACTCTCCCAAAATGTATGAGACAATAGGAACTCAGTCTTTGGGAACTGGTCAGATTTTATTGTGTTAACATTTGTTGGAATACTTTATATTCACCAGATTCTTTGCAATCACTTTTCCACTCACTTTTGAGATTCATGGGCTGAATTGTAGCACCAGAGGAGTTTTGCTTCTGTCCACATTGTCCTCAATGATTCTCTCAAGCAGTGTTACACCAAGGTATCTGACCATGGAGGCATTGGGAGCCACCTCCTAGCAGCACAGGGGCACTGGCAGTGGGCATAGCCCAACCCATAGATGTAGTGAAAGTATGTTTCCAAGCCCAGGCTCATGCAGGTGGCAGCTGGAGATACCAGTGCACAGTGGCTACCTATAAAACTGTCGTCTGAGAGAAGGGGGCTTCTGGGCCTATGGAAAGGAACTTTACCCAATGTTGCCCACAATGCTATTATCAACTCTGCTGAGCTGGTGACCTATGATCTCGTCAAAGACGCTCTCCTGAAGGCCCACCTCATGACTGATGACTTTCCATGCTACTTCACATCAGCCTTTGGGGCTGACTTCTGCACCACCATCATTGCTTACCCCATGGATGTGGTCAAGACAAGGTATGTTAACTATGCCACAGGCCAATATGCCAGTTCCTCACCATGCTTTGGAAGGAGGGACCCCAAGCCTTCTACAAAGGGTTCATACCTCCACTTGGGCTCCTGGAACATAGTCATGTTTGTCATAGGAGCAACTGAAATGGGCTGTGATGCTGCTGCAACTTCCAGGGAAGCTCTTCTCCCTGCCCTCTCATGCTAGCTTTCTGCCATTTGCCCCTCCCTTTTTAGTTCAAACCCCATCCTGACTCTCCTTCCTTCCATCTCCCCCCATTCCACTCCTCTCTTACCTCACCACTGAAGAACCTCCAATCTGTCTTAGAGATAGCCACATTTAATCCTCCAGCCCACTTCTTCAGCCACTGCAGCCTCACCCAATCCTTCATCTCTTTCCTTCTAATAAAGCCAGGCCAGAAACCCTGCCCCCACCCTTGCCCTCCCACCCCCCACAAAAGAAAGAGAGAGGAATTCATTGTAATTAACTTGTGTAACTCAATCTTGCAGGCTATTGTTCGCTTTCAGAAAGAATTAGTTATATACCATGAGTGAATGGATGAGGGAATGTACCACAATACTATTAAGGGGGAAATAGAATCACTGATCTTCATGTTTTAAGGCCCAAGTTGGTCACTAATTATATCAAAGAAGGCCTCCTTTGATGATCTTCTTCCTCTGCTCCTTCCAAAATGGTGTGGAGCAGTGTGTACAGTAGGAAGGAGAACTGATGCAATTGCTACGGTTAGGGACTGGACATTGCACAAGTTAATTCTGCCCCTACTTTGGCATGAGAATCCATCTGGTGTCCACTATAAGTAGTCCCCTCTCCCATCCCTTGCCCCATACACACACCTTATGAACACACCCTATCTTCTGGTGGACCTCCTCAGGGTTATAAAATGGATGAGATATTTGGGAGATCTAAATATAAAGGAACGCAATTTTAACATATTGTGTCATTAAGAAGTTTAGGGGCTTTTAGACACAATCTGGAGGTAGTGGAAAATTAGATGCAGTGTTGCATTAGACATGTTTTTAGTATTTTCTTCTTTTTGTAA
Source organism: Petaurus breviceps papuanus (assembly GCF_028583685.1). Taxonomy (NCBI): domain Eukaryota; kingdom Metazoa; phylum Chordata; class Mammalia; order Diprotodontia; family Petauridae; genus Petaurus; species Petaurus breviceps. The sequence continues at coordinate 7,910,539 of NW_027185694.1, read as the reverse complement.
AAGCTGTAATTTTCAGAGTTTAGAACCAATTTAATGTCCCTGGAGTTAGAGCTTTTTTGTATCCATTGTCCATTAGGTGAATTACTAAGCCAAGAATGGAATCCATTTATAATGTATAAAATACTGTAAAATGTCTTAAAAACAGTCTTTGCAGGGGGAAAAAAAGCATCAGGAGTCCATTAAATTTGAAGACTGAGTTCTGAGGTTCTTCTTATAATCATATAATGGGTTTTTGTGCTTTGATAAGATGCATTAGATATTGGAAGATTTATTTAGAAGTTTGAATTCAATAAAAATTTATATAGAACTAATGCAAAATGCATTATGTTTGACATTTCAGACAGCTTTCAAAACTGAATGTTTTGTCAAAAAAACCCACTTTAATAATATTTATTATATTTTAATACAAATTAATAAATAACCTATGAAATGCTTCTGTGCTGTTTTTAAATGACAGTGTCGCTATCACAGATATTTAGTGGGTTTAAAAGGTTTGTCATCATCTTTTGTAGATACCTATTTGGAGGAAAATTTGATTGGCTGATAAGAATAATGTGCAGTGAGTTAAGGAGACTGTATGTAGATTACATATACAGTATATGTTATAATCACATAAATACTTAAATGCACACATATAAAAACACATGCACACGTTTTGATTAACTTGATATCAGTTAACCAGCAAATATTTACCTAGTGACTCCTCTGTGTTTGGCAGAACAAGGATCTGTGGGAGGTAGAAGATTAGTTTGATCTCTACCAACCTAAAACAACTAAGCAGAACTGTAAATTAACAAGATATTTTTTCTTCATCCATTTCTAAAGAAAGAGGAAAAATTACCCATATTAGACTAGGTAATTTCAGAGATTCAGTTGAATAAGCAATTTCCAGAATATATTCTGGGATTCCTATAGATTTAGTCCAATTTCTTAAATTTTCTTCTTCTGCATCTCAGTAATGTAAGAATCAATTACATGCATTTAAAAATGTATAGAGTAAATGTATATATGTGTACATGCATGTATCTATATATAAATGTAAATCTATACATATATCCATATAATCCCATTTGAACTTAACAATGACCCTGTGATGTATTCATAATACTAATTAATATCCCCAATTTACAAATAAGGACATTTCATCTCAGATCTAAAGAGGTTTATCCATAGTTACAATTAGTTCATCAATCAGTCAACAAGCACCTACCACACAACAGGCATGGTGCTAAATGCTGGGAATACAAATAGAGGTAAAAGATGTACAGATAAGCTACATACCATATAAATAGGAAATAAAAGTTATTAAAAATTAACCAAAATTGAGAAATCTTGTCTTCCCAGAAGACGCGATTTTAGTTGGAACTTAAAGGAAGCTAGGGAATGGAAGGCAGTCTTATTCTTAATCTGGCCCTTCAGGCTTTAGTATTCTCCTCTATAAAATGAAATTTGACTCTATGATCTCTAAGGTGGTTTTCAATTTAAATATTCTATGATAAGATTTAGAGAAAGAAAAATCTGTTAAAAAAATTTATATATAGTCACCTGCTGTGGACGATTGTTAAATTTTAAGTAGGAGCATTTATACCTCATAAATCCATAAATGCTGCAAATGTATGCATATACACATATAGGATTTTATATGTACACATGAACCTATTTTATATACATATATGCCATGTATATTACACACATGTGTATATGTATTTGTAGTTTATGTATATGTATATGTGTGCATACACACATGATGTAATAGCAAGTACTTAGTGCCTTGTTTCAGCTATTTAATTATTTAGCACCTTGTTTCAGTTCAAGTTTCTTTTGAGCCTTGCCCATGATTATATCAAGTCTTTGTTAAGAAACAGAACTTGTGAACCCCACAGTGGGAGAAACTTGCTAATGTAACAGGAAGGGGTGGAACACAGAGGAGCTAATGACCATATATAAGGAGAAGCCCAAACTGGGAAAGAGCAGAATTGAGAACACTTGTGGTGGCAGACTTGAAAAGGAAAAAAACTTGTGCTTTGTCTTCCCAGAAACAGAAATTGTGAAGGACTTGAGGTGGACTGGACACTGTCGACTTCAATATAGAACAGGAACTGGATGAGGAACTGGATCAGGAGCTGGACGAGGAGCTGAGAGCTGCCTACCTGTGAATCCAGGTGATGATTGCATATATTCAAGCAGGAGCTAGACCCATGTAAGAGGAACCATGGAATTTGGGAGCCAGCCTCAAGGCAAGATGAAAAGACCTTTCCTTGGGTACTTAATGCTGACTGAGATCATGATTTACTGTGGCCTAGGGGTGGGAGAACTTTGATGATTGAGTTAAGGACTTACTGAATGATATCTTTTGCTTAAAACTATGTGGCCACTTTGGTGAAAACTATGTGGGCACTTTCATGATAAGTTGTTATGTTATATCATTGTGAATGCTGTACTTTAGTTTCTGTGGTTGTTTTGCTTTAGTTTACTGCTGAATAAATAGAGAGTTCACTACACTATGTGATGAGAAACTTAAAGCTGTTCACAGCAGCAGTCCTCTGGAAAGCTGCTCGTGCTTGGCTTTACACACACACATACACACACATATGTGTATACACACATATATACACACACACATATACATACTGTATGTAATGCCTATTATATATTCATTAATTGGTAGGACAGCCTACTCTAAATCACCATACAAAATTTCCCTGGCTACAGTGTATAACTTGAAAGACACCAAAGGTATTCACTATCTTAAAATCCTAATATATTCAACTATGCCCCTTACACATACACACACTTGTGTTGTTGATTTTCTTTTATATTTTACTATGTAGATTAATGTATGCAAAAATCCACAGCAGGTGACTATATATAAATTATTTTTTACATATAAAAACCTGAAGGGCCAGATTAAGAACAAAACCCAGATTTTATGTGAAGAGATGGAGCTCTGACCACAGGTGAAGGGGGTCCTGGATTTCATGGAAATTTATACTCAAATCATATTTTGGAGATCTGCGTTTAAGTCCTAGATGAATCATATTTTGGAGATCTGCGTTTAAGTCCTAGATGAATCACTTATAGATTAATTCACAATCACTTGTTGAGTGCTACTATATATAAATCATTATCCTCAGTCCTGGGAGATATGGTCAATATAATCACTGCCCTCCTGGAATAGATTGTAATCCATCCAAGCTTTACCATTAGACTGTGAACTCCTTGAGAGTAGGTGCTGTTTTTGTTCTTTTTGTATCCTCATCTTAGCACAGTGCCTGGCACATAGCAGGAATCTAATAAATTCTTTTTTATTTGACTTTTCATCCTGTATAACTCTTAGCCCTGTTCTCCCAAAGATCTTCCTCAGCAGGACTCTCACCTAACATTCTGGGTACCACCTTCTCCAGCTCTCTTAACGTTGTGAATCATGTGCACTGCTCATTGTTTGTCCCTTAGTCCCACTACTTTTGTTTACCTCCTTTTCCAGGTATATATCTCTCTGATGATATTGCTTGTTCCATTTCTGCATAATTCTTTTTGGTCAGTGTGTCATAGACTGTTATTACCCATCATTTGGTTGTGATTTTCCATTAACTGTTTCAATAACCCATGACGTTATTTCTTCTGAGACTGTATTATTCAAAGACTTACATCCATATAGTATCTTTGGAAGAATATTGCTGCTAAAAGACAGGCCTTTATTTTGTAGAGAAACTAAGGATCATTAAAAGCATATTAGAATTCCTTGAAAAATATCGTCTCTTCTCTCCATCCTATTCAATCCTTGTGTCATTTTATTGTCCACAAGTAGTGTCTGTTCAAGACAAGTGTAGTGATGGACTAGATGTAGCATTTGTCCATTTAACTACAGATCCTAGTCTAGTAATGGTGATTCTTTCATCACTTCTTTTTTTCCTTTTTTGATATCTTGAAAGATTACGGCTCTCATTAAGAGACTTTATGTTGTCCGGTGTCTTCATGAAATTAGAATGATGCCTTCAATAAATATGAGCATATGGAGAACCTCACCATGTATATCAAATCCCCCTTTGAGCTAATTTACTGCTATATACTTCCCATGATAATGACAAATGGTTTGGGTGAGTAAATGTTTTATACCTCTCTTTAATATCAATAATCCATGGACAGTCAAATAGACTTTCACAAATGACAATCTATAGCTTACTGTATTATCACACACTTGACTGAATATGTAGAAAATAGAACATTCCACTATACTTACTATTTATTAATGAGAAAGATAAATTGGATGGTGTAGTACAAAATACCACATTAAAGAATTTCCTGCAACAAAGTGTCACCCATGTATACATCAATATTAGTAAAAATTCCTTAACCAAAATTAAAACATACTTTTCTTTGATTATCCTTGTGATGCCTACATTACAGCAGCTAAACTTCTTTAGGAAATGGTGATAATATGTGAAAGTGTCTGTTACTTTGTCTATTTCCTATCTTCCAGAATTTCTAGCTTGCTTAAATAGGTCAGATTGGAATTTACTCAGTTCTGTAATATACACACATATATATACTTACATATGCATATTAAATTTTCTTCTAATTTGGTATTGATTTTATTTTTCCCACAAACTAGTCAGTAATTTTATTGTATGAAAACAGTTGATTTAGAAATAAATCCCAGTCATTTCTTGTCATAATATAATGTTTTCAATTTTTGTGATTTATGTGAGGCATATTTATTTTATCCTGAACTAAATGACTCTTTTCTAGGAGGATGTATTTTGGCTTTATAGATGTAAGGCTTCTGTTTAGTCTACAAATCTTAGCCTCTCCAGAACTATGGAACTACTGGAACCATGATTTCAAACACACATAGGCCCCCACACACATGTATATATGTGTATATGTGTGTATGTGTGTATATATATATATATACACACACACACACCTATATACACCAATTCTCCCCTGTGCCAACCTTTGCATTGAAGTCTGCAGATATTAACATGTATATTGACTTAATATAGAGGATCTTATCAAGTACTTCATAAGACATCTTTCAATCCTCTGCATCAGTTGCTAGTGCACAAATTACAATTATTTTCATAGTAGTTTGTTGCTTGTTTTTGTTTTATTTTCACAAATATTTATAATGAATACTGCAATAAGATGGGCAAGTGTCCCATGAAATTATATTTCTTCTTTTGGGTATGCAATAAAAATAGTTCCTTTATTAATCTCTCCTCAGAGAACCTGTAAGCTATACTTCTATGTAGTTCTAATTTCCTTTTGCCTTCTCATTTTATTCTTTAGGGATAATGTTGAGATGGCTATAGTTCAGTTCCTCTAATAATGTAACAAGCCAATGGTCACAGGACAAGGGTGTCTCTTGTTAATTATAAAATCAACAATTACTTTAATGTTTATAGATGGTCAGAAAGATGTGACTCTTAGCACTCTCTGCCCCTTTTATCATCATTCTGTCACTGTAACAACAAAAACTCCCAAGATGTCAAGAACAGCAAGAAGATAACCATTTCAAAATGTGGGCAATTTTCATCTCATTTTGGTTTTTTTGTCTTAACCACCATTACTTCTGCGGTTAGAGAGAGTACTCACCCCTACCCCATTCAGCATTCCTACCCTATAATCCTTATGCAATTCTCTTTGTTTTAATTTCCTTTAACTTTCCACAAATCTGACTTGATTGAAAAGTTAAGTTTACAATTATGAAATAGAAACAAAACTCTTGCCAAAAGTAGGCATTGTTTCCTTAACCTTTAAGTCTAGGTTCTATAGAGTCTTGGTAGTTATTTTGTACTTTCTTGGTTTCATGTGTTGCCATGATCAAGGAATTCATCACCAAGTGGTCAGACAGCTTGTGATAAGCCTTCACATACTTAGGTTGTCTTCAGAAGGCACACATAATCCATTTCTGAAACTTAAACCCAAACCATTCCAGCATGGGAGAATCCTATTAAATGTCATCTTATGAGTTGTGGGGTTTGCCAAAGTGTTAATTTTCTCTTCTAGATTTGTGTCATTTGAAAATTTGATTATCACTTCACCTATGCTTTTATCCAAGTCATTTATTAAACTAGCTAAAGCTAGGAAGAGAGCTTGGAATTTATTCCTATAGAATTGAGAGTTGAAGACTCAGATGAAGTAGAGAGAAAAGAGGAGACCAAGGATAGGAGCTTGGGAAATACTTGTCTCAACATATTGGTAAGAGAAAATAAATCTAGTGAGGAAGACAGGGAAGTGGTCAGAGTGATAAGAGGAGATGATAACACTGGATGATAACACTGAGAAGTTTTGGAGCCTGAAGGCAGGGAGTTTCAGGAGCACAAAATTGATGGTTGATATAATTAATAAGTAGGAGTCAAGGAAAGTGCAATGTCATAATTTCCAAATAAGCATAGAATATAGAAAGATTAGGCCATTAACAATGTTAAATGTTGTAGGTATCCAAGAGAATAAGCCTGAGAATGTCCATTGGATTTTGATGATTTGGTAATCTTGAGGAGAACAATTTCTTTCTTTCTTTCTTTCTTTCTTTTTTTGCTTTTTGGAGGGGGGAGGGCAGGGCAGTTGGGGTTAAGTGACTTGCCCAAGGTCACAGGGCTAGTAAGTGTTAAGTGTCTGAGGTCGGATTTGAATTCAGTTCCTCCTAACTCCAGGGCCTGTGCTCTATTCACTGGAGAAAAATTTCTATAGAGGGTGAAAGATGAAAACTGGGGTGGGGGTATAGCTGGGTAGAAAGGAACTGAAAGCATGAAGTATAGATTCCTTTTTTAAAGAAATTTGGCACTATGTGAGATATGATAAATGTGATGATCACTGGCTGGGATATGATGAAAAGGGTTTTTTGTTTGTTTGTTTTAGTACTGAGAACAGCTAAGTATATTTGTAGTCAGATTGAAGGAAGCAGTAGAAAGGGAGAGGTCAAAGATGCATAAGAAAGGAGGGATAAAATCCTATATAACTGTGGGGGGGAGGGAAAAAGGAGGAATAATTGCTCCAATGAGATTCCAGAGAAGCAGGAGGAGGTAGGATAGGGATGAGCTAGATCCAACTTGTACCAATTGGAAAGAGACAATTGTTTTCTTTTTGGTGTGAGCACTATACCTCATAAATCAGGAAATGCTGTAAATCAGGGTTTTATTTGTTTTGTTGATTTTCTAGACTTAAGAAAGTGATGGAGAAAATAGTGTGTCGTGAATACGTTTTTCCCCTTGGGAATTTTCTTATTGAAAATTTACCAGAACGCTCCTGAGATGGTATTAATGGCCAGTGGATGGCTTAGCCTTACAAAAATTCTGCCTACCTCTTGCAGAATTGGAAGAAAGAACCAAAGAATGGATTCTCTTGCTGAGAAGCATTGAGGCACAGAGACAGATATCACAGGAGCTCACAATGGACAGCCTTGATTTTATCAATAAAGTAGGAGGCAATGACCACCACTTCTCTGACTGTGGAGGATGAAAAATACTTTAGAGGTTTGAGTAGAGAGTCAAGTTAACAGGATAGGAAACATTTGTTAAACACCTACTGTGTACCAGGCACTGTGCTAAGTGCTTGGCATACACAAAGAAAGACAAAAATATTTGCTGCCCTCAAGGAACTCACAATCAAAAGGTAGCCAATGTGCAAATAACTATGTAAAAATAAGATGTATACAGGATAAATTGCAGATTATCTCAGAGGGATGGCAGTAGTATTAAAGGGTATTAAGAAAAGCTTTTTGAAAAAGTAGAATTAGCAAGAAAAAATAATAACAAAATTCATCTGGAAGAACAATACCAAGGGAGTGCATGAAAAAAATGTTAAAGAAGGTGGTCAAGCTGTACCAGCTCTCAAACTGTATTATAAAGCAATAATCATGGAAACATGGTACTGACTAAGACATAGAATAATGGATTAGTGGAATAGATTAGGTACATAATACATTATAATAAATGACCATAGTAATTTAATGTTTGATAAACCTAAAGATCTAAGCTTTTATAACAAAAACTCACTATTTGACAAAAGCTACTTGGGAAAATTGGAAAACAATATGGTAGAAACTAAGTATAGATCAATATCTCATACTGTATGCTATGATAAGGTCAAAATGGATGCATAATTTAGATATAAAGGATAATATCATAAAAAAATTTGGGGAGCATGAAATAGTTTACTTGTCAGAGCTATGAAGAGGGGAAGAATTTAGGATCAAACAAGAAATAGAGAGCATTACAAAATGTTAAATGGATAATTCTGCTTATGTTAAATTTGAAAAAAAATTAGCACAAACACAATCAATGCAACCAAGATTAGAGGGAAAGCAGAAAATTGGGGGGAAATTACGGCAAGTATGTCTAATGAAGGTATCATTTCTCAAATATATAGAGAACTTAGCCAATTTATTATAAGAATACTAGACATTTCCAATTGATAAATGATCAAAGGTTATAAACAGGTGGTTTTCAGATAAAGAAATCAAAGCTATCTATAGTCATATGAAAAAAATTCTGTAAATCACTTTGGATTAGAGAGTTGCACATTTAAACAACTGTGAGGTACCATCTCACACCTATCAGATTGTCTAATAGGACAGAAAAATAAAACAATAAATGTTAGAGGGGGTGTGGGAAAACTGGAACACTAATACATTGTTGGTAGAGTTGTGAACTGATCCCAGCATTCTGGAGAGCAATGTGAAACTATACCTCAAAGTCTATAAAATTATGCACAATCTTTGATCCAGCAATGTCATTATTAAAGGAGACAAAAAAAGAGAAAAGGACTTATTTGTACAAGGATATTTATAACAGCTCTTTGGGGGAATGCCCATCAATTAGGGAGGGAATGACTAAACAAATTGTGGTATATGATTGTAATGGAATATTACTATGCTATAAGAAGTGATAAATAGGATTATTTCAGAAAAAAAAAACCTGGAAAGACTTACATGAACTGATGCAGAGTGAAGTGAAGAGAACCAAGAGAACATTTTATACAATAACAGCAATATTGTACAATGAAAAACTGCAAATGACAGCTATTCTCAGCAATACAATGACATAAGATAATGCCAAAGGATTCATGATGAAAAAATGTTATTCACCTCCAGAGAAAGAACCAATGTCATCTGAATACAGACCAAAACATACTATTTTTCACTTTCTTTCATTTATTTAATTTCAAGTTTTCTTCCATAAGATGACTAATATGGAATATGTTTCTATTTTACTTGATTGCATGAGTATAGCCTAGGTCAGATTACTTACCATCTCAGGGAAGGGAAAGGGGAGAGAGGGATGGAATTTGGAATGCAAAATCTTAAAAAAAAAGAATGTTAAAAATTTTATATATAATTGGGGGGGGGGTACATAATATTATTTTTTTAAGAGAAAGTAGGATTTTACTAGGGTCTTGAAGGAAACCAGGAGGTAGAGACAAAGAAAGAGAGAGAGAGTTCTAGGTATGGGGAACTGCTAGTAAAAATGCATAGAATTGAGAGACAGAAAACATCAAGGAGGCCATTGTCATTTCAGTGCTATGCGTGTAAAGGTAATAAGATGTGTTAGGTGAGCTGGAGCCAGCTTATACTGGTTTGAGAGAACTGATTATTAAATTTTCATCATGAACACTTTGGGGACTGGCAAATACTACAAATTAAGGCTTGCTTTATTGTTTTATTCATTGTCTAGACTTAAGAAAATAATGGAAAATGTTAATAATTCATTAAATTTAAAAGTGTGCCATGCATGCATTTAAGGTGGGCTAGGGTAGGAAGAGAGCTGATTGTTAAAATTTACCAGTGGGCTGCTAAGTATAGAAAGATTGGAAATTAAATCTGTGCAAGAGTCACTTTGGGGAATAAGAATGAGATGTGGGATAAGCTGCCACAAAGCAAGAGATTTGTTTATGAATGTTAAACACTTTGTGTATGGAGAGGTCATAAATCTGGTGGTGATAGGAACAAAAGCTATAGTTTCATTTATTTAGAGAACTCCCTCTACTAATGCAGGTCAGGGTCTTCTCTTTGATTTATAGTCTTATAGAGTTGCCTAGACAACCAAGAAGTCAAGGGACGTGCCCAGGATTCTGTAGCTACTAAGAGTTGGTGTTGGGACTTTGTCTTCTTGGTCTTCTGATTTTGAGGGCAGCTTTCTACCTACTGACTTTTTAATGGAAAAAAAGATGATATTCTTTCTGCGGATACCTAATGACTCTATATTGATCATGTTAATGGAACAAGTAAATGGCTTAGCCTTGCAAAGATTCTGCGTACCTCTCCCAGAATTGGAAGAAGAGAATGAATGGATTCTCTCCCTGGGAAGTATTAAGGAACAGAGACAGGAATTTGGAGAGCTCACAATGAATAGCCTTGATCTTATCAATAAAGTAGGAGGCAACGACCATTTCTGTGACTGTGGAGAACCAAAAATATTTTAGAGGTTTGAGTAGAGAGTCAAGTCAACAAGACAAGAAGCAATCATTAAGCACCTGTTATATGCCAGGCACTGTACAAAGTTCTAGGTATACAAAGAAAGTAAAAATTGTTTTCTGCTCTCAAAGAGCTCTCAATCTAAGAGGTAGCCAATGTGCAAATAACTATGTAAAAATAAGACATATACAGCAACACTGGCAGAAGATGGCCTTCCACTCTAATTCACACCCCTGTCCTTCAAAAGGTAGCTCTGCCATCTTGACAGACTGTCAGTGTAAGATGTGCATTAGGTGTCCAGTAAGTGCTTATTGGATAGAAGAATATAATCTTTTTAAAATTTCTCCTTTTGGGACATAATCCTTCTATTCTATATGTTTATTTCAGTTCAGAGAACAAACAAGTTGAGGGACTGTGAATGCTTTCCTGGCAACAGTCTCAATTGCTGGATGTGACTTGTTTTCCTAAGATCTTGGTCCCTTTTTTATATGCTACTAAAAACCAAAATAAAACCCCACAACTGCAGAAAACAGACTAGAAATTCCTCCATTCAAACAGTTTGAGGGCCCTACCTTACAGAATTCTGAAAGGAAGGGCTATTCAGGGATATGAAACCACACAAGTGAAACCTGAGGAACACTTGCACCAAAGCCCATGTGAAGTTAAATTGGCAATCAGCTCAAACATTTCTTATGGCAGAGCTGCCTATTGGGTAAATAATATGCATTTTATAAAAACATTCATAAATGCAAATTCACACAAGAGATTGGAATGGCTCCTTAGGGTTAAATGAAATACATATTAACAACACTTATGAATAGTAAATAGCATGCACTTTAAAAATGGGCTCAATATGTATTTACATAATAGCCTGTAAGAGTTCCACTGTCAAGGAAATAATACTGTAGTTGCCCTTAAAAGTCTTTAATTACCTACAGTATTTGAAAAGAATTCTGTAATGGATTTCTGGATTGTGTCCTCTACTCCTGTCTCTTCTGACATTCTCCACTTTTCTTTTTGCATGTATCCATCCATATCTATAATGTGTGTCTATAATGAAATTAATTTTCAAATGGCATGAAAAGTAACACTCATCTAAGAAGAATTGCCATGAATGCTTTCCATTATGTGAATAAGGAAATTTCACAGGGAAACCTGAGACACCAGGCTGATGCCTTATTCATATAGAGGACCCCATAAAACAAAGCAACAACAACAAAAAAGATGGTGATGTGGTGGAGGGTGGGGATAATGAGGCTGGAAACTATGTACAGGTGATACTTCCGTGAATTAAAAACAGAATTTCAGCATTTTCAAAAACCAGTGAATGATTTTGTTTTAATATGGAAAGTAATAATAATAACTAGCATTTATACAGCATTCTATGGTTTGCAAGACACTTTACAAAAACTTGTCCTCACAACCCTGGGTGTTAGATGCTATTATTTCCATCATTCTATAGATGAGGAAACTGAGGTAGGCAGTGGTTAAGTGACTTGCCCAGTGCCATAAAGCTAATAAGGGAAAATCTGAATTCAGATCTTCCTGATTCCAGGTTAAGTGCTTTATGCATTTGCAGCACCTAGTTAGCTACAACAGAAGAATTGTCTTTACAATAGAAAACCTGAGTTTATAGTCTTAGGTCGAATACTTCCTAGGTATGTGACCCTAGGCAAGTCACTTAAGGACTCTGGGCCTTTATTTACTCAAACGTAAAATGGAGGGGAAAAAATATTTGCCTCTATTATTTCACAAGGTTGTTAAAAGGAAGGCATTTGATAAATTTTAAAATGGTATAGAAAGGAGTATTTATTTATTTGTGGTGATTATACACCGCCCTCCCCCAATAACTTAACTGAGGACAACTAAGATTTAATTCCAAATCTGAAATTGGAGCAAAAAACAGTTTCGTTCAGCAAAGATTGCTGTGTAAAGTAATGCATGATGGTCAGTCAGGGCCCTTAAGAACAGTTGACTACCTGCATAATTTAATTTGATAGGCATTGTAAAAAAGTCCCTTGTCTCAAAAATATTCAGTATTTTAAATATTCCAATATTTGAAATTTTACCATTAGACCTTCATTTCTTTAGATTCTGAAGTATTCTAAGCCTTAAGAGAACACTAATCAAATGCAAATAACCCCTGAGAATAATAGTTCTTACTATATATTAAGTTATCAGTCAACCCTCTAGATTAGACAGTAGAAGGAATATGACACAGAAGAAAAGAGAGAAGAGGTTGAGAATAAGGCTGTATGTATAGTTATAAAACAAGGCTGGACTATTAGAATAGGAACACCCAAAGGAGATGGGGAATTGTGACCAGGGACACCTTGGCCAAGAGGATGAAAAGTCAGATTGTTTGCAACACCTAAAAGGAAGGTACCTTACTGTTTTAGTATGTCCTGACCCATTCCCCTGTCCCTCCTCTCTTTTCCCAATCTCCCTTCCCTATATGAACTGCTGCTACCTAGGCTCAAGGGTTACAACTCTATTCTAGCCCAGGACATTTGTTGATACTCATTAATGACCCTGAGTCATCTCTCTATGAGAGGTCTGATAAAAATATTTCATTTCCTATGGTCTCATGCAGACCAAATCCCAATCAGAGCTGGGCTTGGGCAATAATCTTGGGAGTTCTCTAAGGAAAAAGGCAGGTTCAGTGGCACTGGGGATGTAAATCAGGAATCAGGAATAGCATTTCGGTGTCATTCATCACTCTGCCCTGGGTACTTAGTGGCACTGTGGCACTGAAGATACCATTCTACAATGGAGCTGTAAATCTGAGGTCATGCTCACTTGTGATTATTAAAGATCCCCTGGCAATTTTTGCAAGAGGCAGGGTGTTAATTCCAACGTCCTGGCCGAAATCCAGCTCAGGAAATTACTTTCTGCCTACCTAAATTACTCTTCGAGTTCCAATTGGAAATTAATTCTTGAGTTCTCTCCTGAAAAACATTACTGTTGTAACGCTGCTGGAGTGGAGTGGTTAGCACAAAGCTTTTAGTTTTCCCTCCTCCTTTCATCTTCCCCTCCCTACCACTCCTGCTTCCCTAGTAGCACAAGCTCTGGAGGTACTCTCTTGACCCTTATTAGCCATGGTAGGTTGGGTCCCCAAAACCAAACTGCTAGTTTTTCTCCTGAGTCTAAGGGTAGCCTTTGGGGGCTGAGGGGTTGTTTGTCTAATGTTATAACAAAGGTATAATGGTAAATGTTCTCCAGAAAAGTATGCATGATACACTTTTAAGTTTCTTTTACATAATTAACATTTTCTCTCTCTTTCTTAAGTCTAGCCAATCAACAAAATAAGAAATCAAGCATCGATTTGTAGTGTTTCCTCATTTCCAGGCTGTAAATAATCCTACTGAAGATTAAACAGTGACTCTCCTGAACTGTTTCAAGATGACTCCAGCACACAACTGACCATAAATCATGTCAGTCTTCTGAGTCATGTCTCACGTTTGGTGACCCCATTTGGGGTTTTCTTGGCTAAGATACTAGAGTGGTTTGCCATTTTACATGGTTAACTCATTTTACAAATAAGGAACTGAGGCAAGCAGCTAGGAAACATCTGAAGCCAAATTTGAACTCAGAAAGATGAATTTTCCTGACTTCAGGCCCAGCACTCTATGCACTCTGGCGCCACCTAGCTGCCCTGATGATGATTCATAAAATTCCAATCAGACAATGTCTTTTAGAAAAAGGTATTTTATTAATAGCGATGTAGATGGTACACAATATTCCCTAAAAACTTTGTGGCATATCCTCCCACTAGGTCACTCAGAGTTCAGAAAAAAGTTGTCTCAAGTTTAAAGAGCAAAGTGATAACTCAGCTCCTGCAAATCCTTTTGCTTGAGAACTCGATACCCTGTCAATATGGTATACCTTTCCTTGGTGGGCTCTTGTAGACCCTTGAATCTGTCTTTCTTAGTATATCCAGTCTGTGTTTAGTTTGTGATGCAGACATTGCCATCAGTCCATTGCAGCTGCATCTCTAGGACACCAGGGGAAAAGCCCAAATCATCCAGATCTTTCAAAGTTTATGAGGAAATTATAGCTAATTGAGCATAAAATAGCAAGACCAAGGCTGAGGTCTAGGATGTTGCTCATCTGGCCTCAGTTTCCTCAACAATGAAACTGAGGTAATAATAGCACTTATCCTATAAGTGCTGCTGTGAAAATCAAAGGAAATAATATTCTTAAAACAAAATAAAATAAAAGCATTTAACATAGTTCCTGGAACATAGTAGGCACTCTACAAATATTTATTGCCATCCTTCTCCTTTATCTCCCCCCTCCCCTCCCAACACACACAAATTGATTCCTTCTCAGGGGTTTAGCTGGAAAACTCTCTCCTCTCCATTGCCAAGTACTCAGTTTTTGGGAAGTCCTAAATTAACTCTGGTTTTATACAAGCACCAGAGAATGTGTCCAAATCCCTTAGCCAATATGAAAAGACATCTTGTTCATCCTTAGGGAAGTGTCCAGACCTTGTTCAAAGCTAATGAATAATCGATATATATTCACACGTGATAAATGTATAGAGTACATCACTTGTCACTTAACTTAAGTAGGGGGTAATTGCGGTCTCCCCCCTAACACTTGAAATGGACCTTGGTTTGGAACAATTTATCAGAAAAATCTTGATGTAGATTCAATGTGGGTATAACGAAAAACACTCCCAAGGAAATAATGATTTGGGGTAGCTGTCCCAGGCCACAAAGTTTGGATAGCTCAGTACTGCTGGACAGTACAGAGGAGGAAGTAAGGAAAATAAATTGATGAGTCCTGAGGTTCACAGAGATACATACAATTCACCCTGAAGAGGCAGCAAGTTGTTGTGGAGAAAGTGAGTAGGAACTTTTCTGTTTTTATACTTTCCTCCCCACTGTCCACCTCAAGCTACATATTGCCCTCATGTAACCTTTTTACCCCCTGTTTACAGCTTCCATGGGTGTTGATTTTAATCTGATTTCACTTATATCAAATATTGGGGGCACAATGTGATCTTCTGGGACCCTAATATGATTTCCCCAGGAAGCTACTCCCTTTAGACTATTCTAGGCCTATACCTTACTTTACAATATATATACATTCTTGAATATATTTACAGGAATTCAGTCATACATGCCCACTTATTTTCATTATGACTTCAGAAATCCTTTGCCTTAATTATTGATTCTTAACTTGACAGTGACAACTAACACTTTAAGTTAAAATTTCTACTACATCCCTTTTCTATATATCTAACTCAACCTCTCTGACAAGTAGTCAATATCTACTCAATTTAATTCAAATAGCAGTTAGTAAGCTCTTCCTATGTATAAGGCACTATGTAAGTCATCAAGAATATAAAGACAAAGAATAAAAATTGACCCTTCCTTCACTGAGTCTACAATGAGTTGGAAGGGACAGGATATAACCTAAGTTCTGAGTTCTAATCTCTCTTGAGCTTTTTTCTACCTGTGTGACTTGGGAAAACCACTTCATCTTTTAGGGTCTCTGTTTTCTCAGTGGCAAAGCAGGATTTGGACCTACGTTATCTGACTTCAAATTTGATATTGTTTCAATTGTGCTATTTGCATTCCTCTTTAAAGAATGTCTGCCTTATCAAAGAAAATTTAAGAAAATACAGTAATACCTCAATATAAGTGTAGCATCTCTCCTATTAAATTCCATTTTGTATCTATTACTATCTAATTTAACTCTATTTTTAAATCTGTTTAAGTATATTAATTTTATCCATTAATGTCATGGGAGTTAAAAAAAAGAGACCCTGGCTTTGCTCACCTCCTTAGCTATAACTGCCTCATGAACTTTGAAGGATATGGCTGATTTGGACTTTTCCCCGGTGTCCTAGCAATGCAACTGTAATGGACTGATGGCAATGTCTGCATCACAAACTAAAGGCAGACTGGTCATGCTTAGAAAGATTGATTCAAGGGTCTACAAGAGCCCACCAAGGAAAGGTATACCATACTGACAGGGCATCTTGAGTTCTCAAGGTACATTTTCAATGCCTAAAATATTATATTAATAATAAGGGAGAGGCAATAGAGTCTGACCTTCCAAGGCATTCAGAGGCATGTCGTATTCCTTATTGGGTAGCTAGGTAGTACAGTGGTTAGAGTCCTGAGCCTCATTTCGAATCTGGCTTTAGATACTTTCTAGCTCTGTGACCTTGGGAAAATCACTTAACCTCTTTCTGCCCCAGTTTCCTCAATATAAAATGAAGATCATAAGAGTGGCAATCTCTCAGGGTTATTGTGAGCATCAAATGAAATAATATTTGTAAAGTGTAGTACCTGGCACATAGTAGGTGCTTAATAAATGCTTATTTCCCTCCTTCTTTCCTTCCTTCTTTCCTTCCTTTTTTCCTTCCTTCCTTTCTTCCTTCATTCCTTCCTTCCTATATAAAGGGCTCCTGACAGACATTGTCATTTATTCATTAAAAATGCATTTATTAAGAACCAACTATATGTCAGGAACTGGGTTCATTAATAGTGAGGAACTCCAGCCAGAGATCACTAAAAGACTTCTTAAATCAAGAGAGGCTGGCTAGGTAGACAGGGCTGAGTGGGACTGCCCAAGATGATAATCAATCAATATATTAATCAACAAATATTTGCTGAGTGACCATGATATGTCAAGCACTTGAGTTGAGTGCTGTATAATTAAGTGGCAAAAGAAAATTTTTATACAGTTAGAGCCACTACTATCAAGGACCTCCCATGGAAAGCAGTGTGGGGCAGTGCAAAGGACATCGCACTTGTAGTCAGAGGGCCTAAGTTCAAATACTTACTCTTTTACTATCTGTGTAACTTTGAGCAAGTTACTTAATCTCTATGGGCCATAGTTTCCTCATAAAGTAGTTAGAATAGATGATCTCTAAGTTCCATCTCAGGTCTAAATTTATGATCTAGAGAGTTACATCATCAGAAAGAATGAAAACAAAAATTTTAACTCTCAAGAGGGATAAACAGGAAAACTTTATTATGATTAAATGGACTAAAAACTATAAGTCAATATCAATAGAGACAGTAAATTTTATTTCATTGGGATAGGGAACTCCCAAGTCAAGAAAATTCTGCTAATGCAGGTAGGTGTCACTCCTACAATTTATGGTCCCAGAAAGTCAGTTACCTTGAGCACTAAAATTCAGGGCAATATCTTACAGGTGAGACTTGAAATCAGGTCTTCCTCACTCCAAGGCTACCTTTCAATTTGCTACTTCAGTTTCCTCTTGATTCAGTGCTAAATACAGAAATGCCAAATGGCAGAGAATCTAAATTAATAATGGAAAGGTTAATTGATTTTCAAAGTGATACAAAGAATAACACAAGTATGTAAGATTTTAAAATTCTCTCAGAGGTGGAGAAATCTGACAGAAAGATAAAACATATGAAAATATAGAACTGAACAAATTCATTGGAGAATGTAAAGCTATAAGACTAATGGTGTCCTAAAGGGAAGTCAAAGAATATTCATATTTTTTCGCATCACAGGGTACCTTTACCAGAGGCAGAAACAGCTAGGTGGTGCAGTAGATAGAATGCTGAGCTTAAAGTCAGGAGAACCTGAATTTAAATCTTTCCTCAGATACTAACAAGTTGCATGACTTGTCACTTAAGCTCTGTCTGCCTCAGTTCCTTCATCTGTAAACGTGGGAAAAATAATAGTACATACCTCTCACAAGGTTGTTATACTGATCAAACAATATTTATAGAGTACTTAGCTCAATGCCTGATGCATATTAGGCACTTAATAAATATTTGTTTCCTTTCTTCTTTTACAAAGTGAACAATATAGTAGACCACAGAATAATCTTAAATAGATGCAAATATAGACCATAACACAATAAGAATAGTAATTAGTATGGTGAACACAAGCAAAAGAGACAAACCTAAATGGAAATGGTTATTATGTCAGGAATAATAAGTTGGTCAAAGAACAAATCATACAAATAATTAATATGTATGTGAAAGAGAATGATGATGATGAGACAATATTTCTACCTTTCTGGGATGGAGCTAAAACACTTCTCTAAGGACAAATTACATCTTTTAAAATATTCATTAACTTGACAGAAATAGAGGACTGATGAATTGGGTGGGCAATTAAGAAAAACCTTGAAAACCAACAAATTAAAAAATACAACATAAGTGCAAATAAGGAAATCATTAAAACTATGAGAGAAGTAAGCAAAAATGGAAAATAAAAAGACTATAGAATTTATGTGTGGTGGGGATCATCTCAGAGAGCACATAGCTATTGTTCTGTGCTATGTCCCAATCCAGTACATCCCTTGTTCACCCTTTCCTACTGGAAGTACACACATTATCAATAACTACTATTATTAGTCTAAATGATTCTTAAATTTTCTCTTCTATGCATCATGGAAAGTGCACAGGACTTGGAGTTAGGGAGACTTGAGTTTAAACCCTGCTTCAGACACTTGCTATCTGTGTCAACATGCTAAGCAAGTCACTTAGCCTCTGGGAGCCTTAATCTCCTTGTCTGTAAAATGTGGATAATGATGGCACCTACCTTCCAGGTTATTGAGAGCACCAAATGAAATAACATATGAAAGGTGCTTTGCAAACCTTAAAGTGACTTGAAAGTTTTTGTTATTATTATTATTGCTGCTATTCTTACTTTATTTGGGCTCTCCACAAAGACTGCTTATTAGGAGTTTATCTAAGAAATATGCTAAAATGGAATTCTGGATTGCATTTGTGAAGGTCATTAAGAATGGTGCAATGTGGATTTTTTAAAAATATAGATGTAGTAAAGGCTTTTGACAAAGTACAATACTCATTTGTGGTCAAAATTCCATAAACTATGGGGATAGAAAGGATCATTTTTATGTTGAAAAGTATACATATATATGTATATAAAAACACTTGCAATTAAAAAGATTAGTTGCCCTACTAAATAAAGTTTAAAATGGAGGCCCTCCTTTCTCCATTATTATTTTATATAGTTAGACAAATGTTAGAGGTAACAATAAGATAAGAGAATGAAATTGATGATAATTGTCAGGGAGAAAACAAAATTTTCCCCTGTTGCTAATGACATGATGGCTTATTTAGATAGCTTCAAAAAATAACAAATATATATAGTAAAATAGTAGAATGCAAATCAAATCCACAAAAACAAACAATATTTGTATATAACATAAATAGTAAAAAATGTTGGGAAGAAAAGTATAAATCAAGTTCAAACTAACTGTAAAATGCATTAAAATGCATAACATATCTGGGATTAATCTGCCAAGGCATACTCCATATATATGAATTTAATAATAAAACACATTTTAAAAAATAAAGAATGATTAAAAGATTTTGAGGTGTATTTATCACTCATGGTCAAATCATGCTGATGTAAAAATAATCATACTACCTAAATTTACTCATTGATTTGATGCTATACTAATCTAATTAGCAGGAGGGTGCTTTACAAAGTTTTTACTTATTGCCTGATTGATTGATTTGATTGATTTGCCTATCTTCGAACCCCCAGAGCTTATCATAATACCTAGCACATAGTAGGTACTTAATGTTGACTAGCTATTTAACTAATTGACAAAATAATAACAAGATGATATTAAAGGATCAAAAGATCTTGAATTTCAATGGAAATAGCAAAAATAGTAGCAATAAAGAAAGCATTTTTAGACCTCAAATTATATTATAAAGAATTAATCATGAAAATTATTTGGTACTGGTAAAAGATAGAAAAGAAGTCAATTTAAATAATAGAAGAATAAAAATAATTGGATTGTTGATAAAACTTAGAGCATATATTACTTGGGGAAAATATTCTACTTGATAATGGGAAAAACAGAGTGATTTTTTTAGAAACTAGGTTTAGATTAACATCTTAAGTCATATACAATATAAAAAGTCATACCCCAAAATATTTTAGAGAAAGGTTCAAATCTGGCATCTTTTTAAGCTATGCTTCAAAGAAAATTTTCAACCAAACAGGAATAGAAGTGATCACTAAAGACAAAATAGAAAATTTCAATTATATGAAATAAAAAGCTTTTAGATAAACTAAATCAATGCAGCTGAGATAAGAAAGGAAGAATTTGACTGGGGGAAAGTCTTTGAATCAAATATCTATAAATAGTCTCTGATATACAAAATAAAGGTCTAACTAAAGAAAGGAGAAGTAAAAGCCCAAAAGGCCTCTATTTTAAACCTGTTGACTTAAAGACCAAGACTAGTTTCCTAAGTAGCAAGCAGTATAAAGAAACAGATCTCAAAAGAAGAAATACAAAGTTTTGGCAACCATATTAAATATTACTCCAAATCAGTAATAATAAGGAGGATGCAAATCAAAACAAATTTGAGATTTTTATTTATAGCCAATAAACTAGCAAAACTGGCAAAAGATGGACAGAGTCAATGATTGAGTGACTACAAAAAGATAAGTACACATATGGTGGAACAGTGAAATGGTTTAACCATTCTGGAAAGCAACTTGGGTATTATGCTTTTAAAAGGTGACTGAAATGTTTATTCCTTTTGATATAGAGATGCCATTGCAAGTCATGTAATAGAAAGAAAAAAAGAAAGAGAGAGGAAAGAAGGAAGGAAGGAAAGAAGGAAGGAAGGAAGGAAGGAAGGAAGGAAGGAAGGAAGGAAGGAAGGAAGGAAGGAAGGAAGGAAGGAAGGAAGGAAGGCAAGACTAATTTTCAACAAAATATTTATAATTGTATAATTGTACTAGCACAGAACTGGAAATAAAATAATATCTATGGCTAAAAAAGTTGTGTGAAGTGAATGTAATGAAATATTTATTGAACTGAAGAGATAACTAATATGAAGATTTCAGAGGACCATGGGAAGATTTCTATAAATTGAGGAGGAATAAAATAAAGAGGACCTAGAAACCAATATGCATAATGACCACTACATTGTAAATAAAACAACAATAACAATAACAACAAAAAAGAAATACCACATTGTACAGTTATAATGATTAAGCTTGGCCAAGAGAAGAGTTAAGAAAATTCATCATTATCTCTTCTTTGTCAAACTAGGGGATTGTGGGTATGTACTATTGTATATACTGTCAGATTCAGTAGATAAGTTTTTGGTTTGGTTTTGTTTTTACTGTCCTACTCTTTTTCATCTTTTTAAAATTATTTGTTACCAGGGATGGATCAAAGGCTAAGGGAGGGAGAGGGCTAGCTGTATTAGGAAATGAAATAGATGTAAGAAAAGATACCAAAAATAATTTTAAGAGGAAAAAAAAAGAGATGTCTCTGTGGTGCTGTTTTTGCTTTGACTCCAGTGTGATACCACCATCTTGACTTCCTAGGTAGTATTTAAAATGGAGGACGATTATTTTCTCCCTATTTTGTAGCTAGTATTGCCTTATACATAATGCTTAACCTTTCATAGCTACGACTGATGACTTTGAGATTATGAAGCCCCCACACGGCCCTGCTGGCATGCTGGTCTAGGAGCAGTAACACGGCATGTTCCTGGTGTAGCTAGCTAATTGCAATTCTTCTCTGCTCTTGGCAGTAATTGCTTTACTGTTACTAATACTGGGAAATGTCTTGATTCTTTGTGCTTTCAACTGCTTTCTATTCACAAAACTTATTTTCTCTTCCATGTGTCCTTCTGAACACTTTAAAATACATTCAAATAGAAGAGAGCCATTTTTAAACATACACACAGGCTGCCTTCCTCACAAAGTATAATAGAACTCATGCACAGGTATTTCAGAATGGAAAAAAAAGAGCCCTCAAGGCCTTCACTTAGAACCTGTCGACTTAAATCCATCACTTTATTTTCCACAGAATTCAAACAAGTTGAGTTTTGTGTTTTCCAATCCAAAACAGATCAGAAATAATACATTGGAAAGGACTTGCCGCTAGAGGCAAAGACACTAACAGCAGCAAGAAGTGACCCTTGACAAGGAAGGAGACAGAGGTATAGAAAGCAAACACAACCTTGAAAACATGGCAGTCTGGGGTCATTTATACCTCTATGGCTCTATGGTCATTTGTTGTAAAACCTCCCCAACCTAAGGTGGTAGTTGGGGTGGGGGTGGGGGAGGTCACTATACTATCACAGGTGCATTTTGCTTAATTTAATTCCTCCCCCCCCCAAAAACCTCTGGTAGATCAGCACTGCCCTTGCTGACATTATGACCCTGGTAGGCACTTGTCCTATAACTTTCAAACTTGGGGTGCTGTGAGCAGGTGACAGATAGACTTTCTGTACTAGTCTATAATGAAATCTGCCAAGAGCACAGTTGATGTATTATCCAGTAGAGATCTGGAACCAGCTTTCTGAGCTATTGAGAATAGACATATTTCAGAGATTTCTTTGAAGGAAGATCAAGCCAAATCAGCAGAAGGCATCAGTCAAATAATAACTTGGGTCCTTTGTGCCACTGGTACCCTGGCATACAGTGTGTAACTGGATTCTAGCCCAGTTCCATAAATGATATTCATCTTGATCTTGAATCATGCAAAATGGGTAGAACCTGATCACTATAGTCTATTTAAGAAGACAGGGAAATGAATAATCCATCTTTGAAATATTTCTCTAAGCAATTATAAAAATCTTAATATTACTTTAATTACTTTAATATTACTTTAATTAATGCAAGCTTCACTTATGTGGAAAATTCCCTTATTTGAGACACCTCTCATTCTTTCCTATGATGCCACATAAAGCGGGGAGGGGTTCATTATATCTTCATATTCATATGGGCTCATTCCTAGAATTTCAGTGCTTTCCAGAGCCTGACATTCTATTTCTGCTTAAGGACATGAGGATGTGAAGCAACTTGCCGTGGGTCAGAAAGCAATTATCAGCACAGCCAAAATTAGAATAAATAATCCCTAAGTTACCAAAGTCTTGATTTGCTATCAAGCATTTCTGCTTCTAAGCCCCTCAAGTCTTCCCTGCTTCAGCTGTCCTATTGTGACAGTAATTTCTTCCCCTTACATTATAAAATGGACTGTCATTTGTCTGCAAAATTGTCACCCCTAACCACAATCAGGGGGACATATACCTTGATCAATCCTTTAGTGGATGGATGAGTAGAGCCAACCACAGTCACCAACCACAAGTCATTTTTTGACCAAGGGGCTCTCCCTGAGAAATTATTACCCTGAACTTAGAGTCTAGAATTCCTGTTCTCTGTTCCCCACGCCACAAAGAAAGAAATGAGAGGAACTCAAGTTATAGAAATACAGAATATAAAACTTGTCTGGAGGAGGATGGGAGAGGCACACGCTATAAGAGACTGATCATTCACTCCAGCTTCTTATTTCATAGATAAAAGAAATGGGTGCCATGAGAAGCTGATTCAATTGTCCAAATTATTACAGATACTTTGTGTCAGAGTCAAGGCTGGAACTCAGATCTGACTCCATTTGCCTTTCTATACACCGTGCTGTAATCCAAGCAATAGGGATCCTGCTTACCAGTTCCTGACTGTGTTTGAAGAAGGTAGATTTCAGCAAAAATTATTTACTATGAGCCTACTATGTATGTGAAGTGCTGTGCTGAGTTCAGGGTATACAAAGAATGGAAAAAAACAAATAAACAAACATTAGGGCACCTAGGTGGCACAGTAAAGAGAGCACCCACCCTGGAGTCAGGAGGACCTGAGTTCAAATCCGGCCTCAGACACTTAACACTTACTAGCCATGTGACCTTGGGCAAGTCACTTAACGCCAACTGCCCTGCCTTCCCCCCCTCCAAAAAGCAAAAAAACAAACTAACAAAAACAAACAAACAAACACACATGGTCTAGGTCCTTCAAGAGCTCACATTCAAATGGAAGAAAGGAAACAAGCATTTATTAAGTATCTACTATGTGCCAAAAACTGTGCTGAGTGCTTTACAGATATATCTCCTTTGAGCCTCACAACCCTGGGGAGTAAGTGCTGCTATTATTGTCCCTGGTTTGCAGCTGAGGCAACTGCGTCCGATAGAAATTAAGTAACTTGTCCAGGATCACAAAGAAAATCAGTATCTAAGGTCACATTCGAACTCGGCGCTTCTTGACTCTCAGCCTAGCATTATATCCATTGTACAATTGATGAGAAGTGATCTCCCGAGGAAGGCACTAACAGAAGGAGGGTAGGCAGTAGAACCTGAGCAAGGCCTCTTGCATAAGACAGACTCTGAGCTGATTTTGGAAGGGAGACAGGAGGTAGAAATGAAGAATGAGAGGATTTCAGGTACTCCATCCAGTGGGGAGTCAACTAAAGCATTTTTGATGGTAGTGAATAACATTAGAAAAATTGTAATTTTTTTTTTTTGGAGAGGGAAAGGCAAAACAATTGGTGTTAAATGACTTGCCCAAGGTCACACAGCTAATTAAGTGTCCGAGGTCGAATTTGAACTCGGGTCCTGACTTCAGGGCCAGTGCTCTATTCTTTGTGTCACCTAGCTGCCCCTGTGAATAATATTATATAACTCACACATAAAGCATAAAGCAACAGAAGTAACCTTTTTCACATGAAAAGTGAAATGGAGATAAACCAAGCATATTTGCTATTGTCCTGGAGGAAATACAGTGCAGGAAGAAAGACAAACAAGCTAAAGAGAAACCCTATAGATGGTAAGGTCCTCCAGGTTCTCCTGCTTATAAGTGATATTATTCTGATTGCTTCAAGTTCCAGATCATGGCAAAGACTCTTTATTGAAAGCTATAGGCAGAGCCAAGATGGCGGAGTAGAGGCAAGACCTTCCCACAGCTCCCACTTCCACCCTCCCCAATCCATGTGAAAAGGGGACTCTAAACAAACTTTGGAGCTGCAGAACCCACAAAATGACACAGAGAAGCTAACCTCCTGCTGAGGACAGCCTGGCAGGCCGGCAGGAATCCAGCTCAGAGCTCTGGGAGCCCAGCCCAGCCCAGTGCCGGGGCTTTAGCCCCAGGGCGGGCCTGACCAGCCGCCAGCCAGAGGGACTCCAGAACAGCAGCAGCTGTGACCATTTCCAGATTTATCAACACATAGAAACAAAGAACAAAATGAGAGGTCAGTACAGTCTGGACTTTGGGACCAGTAAGTGGGAGTGCGTGGCTTTTACCCCCAGGGCGAAAAGCCACTGAGACGCCAGCACAGCCTGCCAGAGCCACATGGTGTCTTCAGCTCTTGGCCTGCAGAGTGTAGGGGGACCAAGCACCAGTTTGAGGGGTAATTGCTCTTGCTTTAACCTGCTTGGATCTGGATTACAGTCTAGGGTGGAGGTTCTGGGGTGTGTGTCCAGCTTGCCAGAGCATGCGGAGACCTCAGAGAGGGGAACCCATCTAATACCACCAGCAGCTGAGAAAACCCCAGCGTTTGGGACGAAAGCTACCCTGTCTGGTGGCAGAGTCCTACTGTGGCAAAAAGCCCATAAGTCAAGTAATTGAGTGGCAAAATGAGCAGGCAAAGGAAACAAAGCAGACAGAAGATTCCAACAATACAGTCCTATTTTGGGGACAAAAAGGAGCAAAGCATGGAACAGGAGGAAAGCAGTGAAGTCAAAAACTCCTGCACCAAAAGCTTCAAAGGAAAACACAAGCTGGTTACAGGCTATAGAGGACCTGAAGAAAGATTTTGAAAACCAAGAGAAGTGGAGGAAAAATTGGGAAGAGAAATGAGAACAATGCAAGAAAATTATGAAATGAGAGTCAACAGCCTGACTGAGGAAAATAATACCTTAAAAAACAGACTGACTCAAATGGCAAAGGAGGCCCAAAAAGGCAATGAGGAGAAAAATGCCTTAAAAAGGCAAATTTGCCAGATGGAAAAAGAATCTCAAAAGCTCAATGAGGAGAATCATTGCTTCAGAATTAGATTGGAGCAAATGGAAGCTAATGACATTATGAGAAATCGAGATGCTGTTAAACAGATCCAACCAAATGAAAAAACAGAAGGCAATGTGAAATATCTCATAGGAAAAACCACTGACCTGGAAAATAGATCCAGGAGAGATCATTTAAAAATTATTGGACTACCTGAAAGCCATGACCAAAGTAAGAACCTAGAAATCATCCTCCAGGAAGTTCTCAAAGAAAACTGCCCTGATGTTTTAGTACCAGAGGGCAAAATAGAGGTTGAAAGAATCCACCAATCACCTCTTGAAAAAGATCCCAAAAAGAAAACTCCTAGGAATATTATAGCCAGGTTCTGGAATTCCCAGATCAAGGAGAGAATATTACAAGCAGCCAGGAAGAAACAATTTGAATATTGTGGAAACACAATCAGGATAACCCAGGATCTGGCAGCCTCTACACTGAGGGATCAAAGGGCTTGGAATATGATATTCCAGAGGGCAAAGGATCTGGGATTAAAACCAAGAGTCACCTACCCAGCAAAACTGAGTATCGTGTTTCAGAGGAAAATATGGTCATTCAGTGGAATAGAGGACTTCCAAGCATTCTTGCTGAAAAAACCACAGTTGAATAGAAAATTTGACATTTAGATACAAGAAGCATGAGAAGGTAAACAGGGAAAAGGAATCATAAGGAACTTATCAAAGTTGAACTATTAACATTCCCACATGGAAAAACAATAATTGTAACTTATGAAACTTTTCTCAGTAGTTGAAGGGATTAGAAATATATATATTTGTCTATATATGAGGGTATATGGGCATATGAATACATATGTGAATGTGTGTATATATGTTTACAGGTATACATAGACAGAGGGCACAGGTCCAATTTAACAGGAAGGAATGATACTTAAAAGGTGAAATTAAGAGGTGAGAGGAATATAATGAGAGGAGATGGGGAGAGACGGATTGGGGTAAATTATCTCATACAGAAGAGGCAAGGGGAAATGGTTACAATGAGGGGAAGATAGGAAGGCAAAAGGGAATGGGTCAACCTTATTCCCATTGAATTTGGCTTGAGGAGGGAGTGAAATACAGACTAAATAGGGTATCTCACCCTACAGGAGAATAGGAGGGGAAGGGGGTGAGATGGGGGATGATGGAAGGGAGGGTAGGCTGGGGGGGAGGGAGGTTGGAAGCACTCACTTTTGAAAATAGATGGGATCAAAGTGGAGAGTAGAGTGGGTGGGAGGTGGGATGGAAGGGAAGGAAGTGTAGTCAGTCTTTTACAATGTATCTACTATGTTATTGTCGTGCATTAGCACACATGTACAACCTATACTGAACTGCATATCTTCCCAGTAAGGGTGGGTGACGGGGAAGGAGGGGAATGAATCTGGAATTGAAAATTTTGAAATCAAATATTCAAATATGTATATATGTGTATATATAGATTTGTGTACATATATGTATATATACTATTATTAATACCATCTTACATGTAATTGGGAAATGGGATGTACAGGCACTGAGGCATAGAGATCCGCTGGAAAAGTCGAAAGGGGTATGGGGGAAAATGTGGGAGAGAGCAGATTGGAGGAGGGGATATCCTGTGGGACTGCTGTTTTGGGGCGGTGGGTGGGGGAGAAATGGGGAGAAAATTTGTAACTCAAAATGTGGCGGAAATTGATGATGTAAATCAGAAGTTAATAAAGCATTAAAAAAATTTTTTTAAATACTAAAAAAAAAAAAAAGAAAAGCAATAGCCATTAAAAAAGGTTTGGCCAATTGGTGAAGGAAAACCAATTGGCCAAACTATGATACATTGAGTTGAATAGAAAGCCTGTAGAGTTCCCTTATCAGTGGATGCTTGTGTATTTGTGTATATGTGTGACTATGTGCATGTGTGTGTGTGTTTATATATTTATATCTTGGGTAGAAACTATAAATGGGCTATGATCTGGGGCCAGAATAATTTTGTTTTAAAGGAGGCAAGTGGGTTGGATTGCTTTTGGGAAATTTGACAATTCTTCTAATTATCCCCAAGCTTCTCCTTTAAACAAAGACCAATTCTTTTAATACCACTGTCTTTCTGGTGATGTCATATGACTCTGAGCAGTGGAACACTATTGATGTTGAAGAAATGGCATTCAGGATTAACCAAGGGACAGTGAAGAGGCTTGTGGTAGGCATTAACAGACCCTAATATGTTATTTTTTTCAAAGAAGTTGCATAAGGAGAAGAGCTATAAAGAATTTAATGAAATAAATGTGATTGAAAAAAGAAGACGGGCCGGTCCAGCAGTAAAAGTAAAAGATAATAGATAGCTCATATCTTCCTTTAAGTCCTTATGATTCATGAGAAAGAGGAGAAAGCCCCCAACTCACTGCATATGCTCACCCCATCAAATTTCTGCAAGGACATGGATGAGAGTCCCAGAATAGGGTCAAACATTAATGGATTTCAATCTGCATCACTGGAGAGAATGTTAACCTTAATTAGATCACAAGTCTATTGACATATTGGAGAATTATGCTAATGATATATAAAATATAAGCCAATTTAAACAATTGATCAGCAATTGCTTAAATTAACAGACCTAAAAGAATATAGAACAAACTGACAGGAATATAGGAAAATAGATCTGGACCTTAGAGGTCATTCAATCCAGCCCCTTCACTTTGAGCTCTTGTTCTTCAGGTCTTGGTTTCTAAGACCTAAAGAAGTCAAACAATTTGCCCAAGGTCACACAGGTAGTAAATAAAAGAATTGGGATTCAAACTGATGTGCTGTGATGATAACTTTAGCACTCCCTGCTCTGTGCCTCATTCCCCCCATATACCCCAAAATGTGTAACAAGTTGCATTCCCCAGAAGAACATAACTCCTTGAGAGCAGTCTTTGTATCACCAACTATCTAATACATAGGCACATAGTAGGTGTTTAACAAATGTCTGTTGAATTAAATGAAGCTGGTTTGGTGTGCAAGCAAGCAATTCTCCTTCCTAATTGTAGCAGCAAGCACCCCAGTGTTCCCAGGGTGGCTGCTAGCACAGGTTCTTGGATCTGTTTTGATAAAGGAAAGCAACTCAAAATGGGTTAACAAGCTCACTTTAATCAGTCAGACATATATCGTTTACCTTGTTCAGGGGAAAAAGGTCAGCACCCTGAACTTCAATGTATACAGGCAGAATTATCAAGACAGAAACAGATCAAGTAGACAGATTTCAAACTGTCCAACCATTACATCCATACCCAGTCAACATCTGGGTTTCAACATCTGGGTTTTTTCAAAGCGGGGGGGGGGGGGCCCCTCCGGACAACGGCTTCCCAGAATCCATATCAAATCACAGAACACTTCTCAAAGTGAGCCCCCAAAACAAAGCTACACATCAGGGCTTAAATAGCCTTCTCCTGGCTCAGAGAATGTAACAACCTTTTGGACCCACTGGCCAATCAAAAAGTATCTATTGAAAAACAATCCTCCTACCCCAGGCTTCAGGTGCACTTTAGCCTAGGGGCAGGGAAGATCTTCCAGATTTGCATTCCCATTACACTAATAGAGCATGCACATAAATACAAACAGAAAATTCTCATTCTCTCTCCTCGCTCTGGTTTGTATATCACTTCTTGTGTAAATGGTCAGTCAGTATACCAGAAGAGAAAAAAAAAAAAAGAAAATGAGCAGAGGCCAAGGTATCCTGAAATTCAGAATATATGTCCAAAAAGAGGAATACAACTCTAGGAATATCTACAGGTATAGGTGTCGAAGACTAAGGGGAATAAACGCCTATTAGTGATGCTAAAGACTGGAACATGTACCTATATGCTAAATCAGAGAAGTAAAGGACCATTGCATTCTGTTGTCAAGAGAAGCACCAAGTGTCACTAGTTGTACCGCATTCACCCCTCAGTATTACCCTCAAAAGATGAGACTTGGAAACTGGATTTCACTTGAGTGTGAAATGTTCCACCCTTCACAGGAAAGGTGGGGGTGGTTACTAGACATGCTCCTTCCATTGTCTGCTTCCTATTCATTCTAATGGGCTGGCAGAGTGACTTATATTTGGAAACTGAATTTCTGCTCCTCCTGAACTTTAAAAAATGTGAGGTTGCCAGTTCCTACAGGTTGAAAATAGCACTGTATTATTCAGCCAAGCATTTGCAGATTTGAAGTGCTTTTTTAGAATGAAAAATTGAAAAAAAAAATAATATGGCAAATGTGTCCATGATGTCTAATGGTAAATAAACCTAGAGGGATTGGGCTTTAATGGTTTTATGTTCATTTTTAATTTTATTCCTAAATATCCCTCTACATGTATGTGCATTTTATGCATATGAACATATAATGGGAAAAGCTAGAAATTAGCGAGATCTTCGTCATATTCCAAGCACATTTGGATATAGTCTCTCAGAAGCCTTTAAAAAAGTGTCAAAAGCTGTTTTCTATGAACTACTTTCTGACTGAAGCTCTAGGAAGGTGCTCTGTGCATAGCTGAGGCAGCTCAGGACTTAGGAGAAGAGGATCTCATTTGCTCCTAATATCAGTTACAGGGTGGGCATGAGGAATGCACACAGCAGCGCAAGCTTTTCCTAAGAACCTTAGCAATGCCCATCTACACATAGATAATCAATGCGCTAGTTGTAAATCATTATTTTATTTAGTGATATCCATTTGTCTTTTCTCTTATACTGTCTTACTTTTTCACATATTTAATTCTTTTGTCTCTGAGATGGTAAATTCCATGGGAGTAGGGTTTATGCCTTATTTTTCTTTGTATTCACCATGGTGCCTGTTTGTACTAAGGTCAAAGTAGGAGCTCAATACATATTTGATGATTGTCCTATATTTTCATGAAAGATTATCCCATTGACATCTATCTATCCATACTTAGTTTATTCATTCATCCTCTCTTGTCTTCAGTTTCTGCACCAGTAAAATGAGGGGGCTAGACTAAATGGCCTCTGAGGGTCCTTCCAGCTCTAGGTCCATCAACCTACACACATACTGGGGCATAACAAAGCTATACCACTTTTAAAATATGCTGCAGTTCAAGCATTTCAGCTATTCAGACTGTCTCCCACTCCTCCCAATCCATCTTGGTCTGAATTAGTTATATCTTACTTCATGTAATTTGTGATGTTAATTACATTCCAGAACTATATAGATATGTAAATGTTATTTACATACATGTTAGCACATTGGAGTAGAGGTGGGAGATATAGTTTGAAATATGAGGAGAATAAGGATGGGGGAGGTTTAGGGTGCTCAAAACTTCTGGGGGTAGTCTGTGAAGGTTTCTTTCAAGATATGTCATTTTTCTATGATAATACTGTCAATCTCATATTTCTATGGTTCTAATCCCAGCTCTGCCATGATAGAGATAGAGGTTAACTTCTTAAGGACTGATCTTCCCATAGCAAAAGACGTTTCATGGTGGTCTTGAGCTAAGAGGACCACAAAGGCCCTTAGCACTTTACTGAGTAGTTCTTTCTGCTCTAGGTGAAGCGGTACTTCTAGGCACACAGAATATTCAAGGTGGAAATGGTATATCTCAATTTAAGAAAACTCCATCCTTCTACAGATGAGAAAACAGGTGAATAGAGGATAAGTAACTGGCTAAAGGATTTGTCTAAAGACACCAGGTAACTAGCAACCCTATAACTTAAATCCAGGTCTCCTACATCTCAATATAATGCATTTTCTATGATCCTGCAAATGCTCCTCATCAACCAAGGACAAAGCAATGACAGCATATAAAGGCAACACAAAACCACTAGTAAGTGCAGGAAGATTTAAACAGTCTTGTGGAAGGATATTTCCAAATTACTAAATTTGTAAATCTACTTTGTAAGGTTGTTTAAATTTTATAAAAGTTAAATAGTGCATTTTACCTTTTAGACATAGAAGGAGTCTGCTAAATGTAGGTTGAATTTGGTACAATAGAAAGAACACTGACTCTGAAGTCAAGGGACTTAGGTTCGAGTTTTATTTTTGTTGTTTACTAGCTCCATGACCCTAGGCAATTCACTTAACCTCTCTAGGCTCCAATGCTTAGCACGTTGTCTGACACATAGTAGGTGCTTAATTGTTGTTGTGTTTGTCCTTGTTTTTGAAGAGGACCATGGCATCAGGAAAAGACAAAGTTGACTTTGATTTGAGTGAGGGAGGGCTGTACAAGGTCAGCAGCTTCACTTTCTCCTCCAGAGCCATCTGGATGCAGTGAACAAATGAGACTGGAGATGACCCAGGATGCAATGGGAGACCCTGGCCCTTTTAGGCTAAGGCCTTTGCAGGTATCACTTAGAGTGAGGTAATGACCATTAAGTGAATAGGCATCTTTAAGAAATTAGTGAAGGGATGGCCCCTTTAATTAGAAAAAGAAAAAAAGTCAAGCTGGGTTGCTGTTTCAAAGAGAAGCAGTTACCATTGGCATTAACTGTAAGCCAGGAGAGCTCAAAATACAGCCATGAAGTGGAGTTTCGACAGGGTCCCATGTTTGCGCTTCAGAGTGAGCTGGCTTTAAGGTGAAAGGGGAGAAGGAAGGAAGGAAGGAAGGAATCAATCTACCCAGTAAACCCAAAGTTAAGTGGGCAGCTTCTGCCCATCAAAATTTACCTTCCTTTGGAGAGGAGAAGGAGAGGAAGATAGATAGGAAGAGGGAGAGGGAGGGGGAGAGCAGAGTTACCCAACTAGCTGGGTCCCCATTCAGACAGCTTGGTGTACTCACAGGTTATGTTTATCCTTCATTTTTTTTTTAAGCAATCGGGGTTAAGTAACTTACTCAAGGTTACATGACCAGGTGTTTCTGGGTGGGTGCTAAGTGTTGGAGCCCGGATTCGATCCCCAGGTCATCCTGACACTGGAGCCGGTGCTCTTACTCGCTGTGCTACCTGGCTGCCCCCTCTGTGCTACCTGGCTGCCCCTGTCCTTCATTTCTGAAGAGGACCATGACGTCAGGGAAATGATGACGTGACTTGCAGCTGACTTTGATCTGAGTGAGGGGGGGGGGGCTGTGCAAGGTCACCAGCCTCACTTTCTCCTTCAGAGTTATCAGTACTTAATAAATGTTTATAGATTGATTTACTCATGGGTAAATTGATTGGGTTAGACTATATAACTTCTGAGTCTCTTTCCAGTTCTAAATCTATGATATTATGAATTATTCCTTTTTATTCATGTTTATTTCTTCACTAAAGTTTCACTGTACCATTTCATTGTAGCATTGAGGGAACCTCAGATTCTTAATGATTATAACAGCAGAGCACAGGCTCTATTTGTCCTACTTACCTACACAGACTACAGGCAAGGTGAAACCATGTGACTGGGTTTAGTTTTGTTTGCTCCCAGAACCTCACTTCTTGCAAATAGGCAGTTTGTTAGCAAAATTAGGCATTAGAGTCAATCAAGCCAACGACTGAAAAAGAAACCAAAGACTGTGGAACTTTTTTCAAACAAGTGTGGAAAATGAGGAGAACTTTTTCATAGGCTGCAGAGAGTATGCTATGCTTGCATCTCAGTCATTACCATGGAATATCTGTCTGCCCAAAGTTCAAGTT
Source organism: Petaurus breviceps papuanus (assembly GCF_028583685.1). Taxonomy (NCBI): domain Eukaryota; kingdom Metazoa; phylum Chordata; class Mammalia; order Diprotodontia; family Petauridae; genus Petaurus; species Petaurus breviceps. Next base: position 7,876,754 of record NW_027185694.1, on the reverse strand, counting down.
AATCTTCTACAGGAGAAAAGAGAATTGAAAGTGAGATGCAAGTCTACTCTTCAGATAGTCAGGGAGAAAGAGGCTTTCCTTGAAACCTAATGACTAAACTTATGTAAAGTGCTTTGCTAGCTTTAAAATTCTGTATAAATGCTATACACTAATAATAATAATAATAATGGAAGAAGTGTTTTGAGGGAAAATGAATTATAAATACACAGAGGAATATTCATTTATGTCAGAGGATTGTGAAGTGGAAGTATGTAACAGAGAAGAAAGAGAAGAAGGAGGATTGGACTTTTGAATTCAAAAAGGGATACAACAGCACTCTTCTTTGGCAGGGTCAGGATGTTGGGTCACTACTGGAGGCAGGAGCTTCATACACTTCAAGGAAGGATTATGTGCAACCACAGTTTTTGTAAGGTTCAAGCTTCTTTAGAAATGATTATAGAAATAAGAAAAATAGTGATGATTGGTGACTTCCTGCTTAAGGGAAAGAAATCACAGAGTTAACAACTCCTGTCTTCAGGGCATGTAGGCATAATATGACAGAGAGCCACTTGAAAATTATCAAACTTCACAACCACTAATCACTTCTTGTGTTAAATGTAGGGACAAATGATACCACCAGAAGGGACTTAGAAAAAGTTGCTAAGGATTGTGAAAACCCAGACAAAAAAAAAATGAAATGAAGATCTTTACAAAATAGAAAGTATTTGCATTATTAATAGACTGAAGGGAGGAATTTGAGAAGAAAAAGAAAGAAATTAAATGTTAATAGTTGGCTTGGATAATGATGCCTGCAACTATGATTTCAATTTTAAACCATGAATTAAAATATAGGAGTGATGAGCTCTTGGCAAGAAATGGAATATACCAACCAAGAACCAGTAAAAACATATTTGCTTGAAATTTTGTTCATCTAATCAAAAAGAAATTTAAATGAAAAAAAAGGGAGAGAGAAAATTGCCTAGTTATATCTATTAGCCTCAATACTTTGAAGAATGGCTACCCTTTCAGAAGAGTAAGAGTAAAGATGCCAAGAATAGTATAGGAGACAAAAGTCAAGAAAGCGAGCAGCAATAAAATTCACACATCTTCAAACAGCTGCATATAAATACAAAAAGTAGAGTTAACTAACAAGATAAAATATAGACCCTGATTCAAGGAGGTCATTTCACTTTGTAGGTATTATAGAGACTTTGTGGGATGGAATTAATGATTGGGATTTGGTTATGAAGAATTAAAACTCATTCAGAATAAACTGATTAGGTTTTTTTTTTAAAAAAGGTAAAATATAATTTATATTAATATATTATACCTATGCCAGGAAATCCTGGGCCATGAAGGGAGAACCAAGAAAAAAGAGCAATTAATTGAGGATTAAGAGAGATATAAAAGGAAATGATACTGTTGTATCTAGCAAGTACCAAATCACGTGGACAGAAGGGTGAAGATAAGGAGTCTGAGAGAAAGGCCATGAACCTGGCAAGGAAGCCCAGTGTAGTAATGGGGAACTTCACCTATCCTTCAGTTGGCTATTCTCCTTTTCTTCCAATAGCAGAGCAACTATTGAAATGGTGACTGACCTTAATTGTCAATTAGTCGATCAATAAACTTTTATTAGGGGCTTCTGTTATATTAGGCCCTGAGGATAGATGCAAAAATTAAATATTCCCCACCTGTCAATCAATAAACATTTCAGTGCCTTCTATGTGCTAAGCATTATATTAAACCCTTGAGTTGCTAACATGGATGTATATGAAGTGGTATAAAATATATTTAAAATAAATGCAAGGTAGTGTATGTGTGTTTGTACGTGTGTATGTGTGTGTTGCATGGGTGCCAGCAGCAATGGGAATCAGGAAATGCTTCATAAAAAAAGTGGCATTTAGCTCAGTTTGAAAGGAAACAAGAGATTCACAGAAGCAGAGGTAAGAAGGAAGTATGTTTTAAGCTCCAGAGAGAGATAATGCAAATGCATAGAGAAGGAATAATGATAATTTTGTTGTTGGAGGAGGCAGCAAAGGGAACTGTTGCAAGAAGAGCAGAGAACCTGAGTTCAAATGCCGCCTCTGATATTTACTAGCTGTGTGACACTGGACAAGTCACTTCACTTCATGGACATTTGTAAAAAGGGCAAAGTCGGACAAGATGGCCTCTGAGTTCCCTTCCACCTACAGATCTGGGATCCTGTCATCCTAAGTTAAGCAAGAAGAAAATTGATTGCTAATTTTTTTTTAAAAGAACAGAAACACCAGGAACAAATATCCACTAACTCATAGGGTTTGTGGTAGAGAAAGAAAGGAAAGCAAATCATAAATGGATGAATACATTTTGGGAGAACAGTTTGCAAAGGGGTGGAGAGAAAGGAAAGGCTTACATAATACAACACCCTAGTATTTTGCAGGAAGATGATGCCATGGCTTACAAGTGAATTGGATTTGAGTAAGGGAAGGCTGTGCAAAGTCACAACCTCACTTTCTCCTTCAGAGTCTTCTAGGTCAAGGAAATTTTAATGAATTAATCTTTTAAGTTTACTGTAGTTTCAAAAGCACCAATACCCACGATTAAGGAGACTAAAGGAAATAAACAAATTTATATGTTTATGAAATTATTACTAAATTAATTAAATTATTATTACATAATTACTGCCAAAATATATAATTATTATTAATGTGTTTATTTAAATACAAACTTATTATTAAATTTATTTAAATTGAAATTTTTTAAATTAAATTTTAAAAGAATAGGTTAGGCATGATGGTATATACCTATACTTCTTGTGAATGGGGCAGCAGAGGCCAGTATCACTTGAATTTGTGAGTGCTGTACCATGGCTAAAGTCAATCACAGGTCTTCACTAAGTTCCATTACTCATATAGCGAGCCTCAGGGAGGAGAGTGTGTGTGGGTGGCTGCCTAAAGTAAGGAGGTGAACACCAGCTCAGGTCAAAAACAGAACAAGCTTGTTGGTGAAAGATAAGGAGGCCTAATTAATTTTTTTTTTGCATTTTTGGAGGGGAAAAGGAGGGCAATTGGGGTTAAATGACTTGCCCAAGGTCACACAACTAGTAAGTGTTTAGTGTGTGAAGCCAGATTTGAACTCAGTTCCTCCTGACTCCAATGTTCTATTCACTGTGCCACCTAGCTACCCCTGGAGGCCCAAATTTAATAATAGTATTTAAAATGATGATGCTGATAATGATGACAGTGACAATAAAATATAAAATTCTAGATGCTTGGGTTCTAAAAGTCAACTTCAAAAATCCAAGATGAGTGAGGGGAGTGAACTGAGGCTAGATAACCATCCCTATGTAAAAAGACTTAGGGTTTTCATTTACCAAAAGCTCAAAAGGAATCCACAGTGTGACTTGGAAACAGCAACAACAAAAGCTGTTACTTTTAGCACATAGTAGGTGCTTAATAAATGATCACTGAATTTCATCAAATGCTTGAGACAGCTTCAGTCCTTAACAAGCTACATTGCATTACAAAGTAATTTGGTGAAATTTCATAACTAAGATACATTATAGATATTCTCATAAGGTTTGTCCAAATAACATAAAGCTATTTTCAATAATTGTTTAAAATGTTTTATTGATTTTATTTCTTCAAAGCTTTTTGATTTTATGTGGTCAAAATTGTGTTTTCTCTTTCACAATAATCTGTATCCCCTAAACTGGTTACGAATTCTCACATATTCACAGCTGCAAAATATATTTTCTTCCATTCTCATCTTGTTTTTTCAAAGAAGTGACTTTTTAATTTGTTGCTTATACATTTAGAATTTAATGTGATGGGTCATATGAGATGCTAGTCTAGTCTGAAATTTTAGCAAAACTGCTTTACTGTTTTACAAGCAGTTCTTGTCAAATAAGGGGCTAAATGGCTATTTCAACAAGGGCACAAGGAAATTATCAAAGTGTGGTATTCAAAGTACTTTGAAGTGTACATGGTAATAGATTGGCCACGCCCAGCAGAGTCTATGCAGGAAGCTTCAGTTTATCTACAAATATTTTGCAGAGTCACTATCAAAAGAGAGTAGATCTGGGGTGGCTAGGTGGTACAGTGAATAGAGCCCCGGCCCTGAAGTCAGGAGGACCTGAGTTCAAATCCGGCTTCAGACACTTGACACAATTACTAGCCCTGTGACTTTGGGCAAGTCACTTAACCCCAATTGCCCTCCAAAAAGAAAAAAAAAAAGTATAGCATTGGAATGGTAGACATGAACACCTTAATTCCCCTCCAACTTACTTCTCTCTGGTTTGGGCTAGCTTAGTCAGCCTGCTCTGAATTCATACTGGCAAGTGTAACCAGGTATTGGAAGGTTTTACCATAGAGAGCAACCTCACTGCTACAATTTACTCTCAAGTTCCTATGGGTGGTGAAGCTAAATATCTATTCATAATTATAGCTCCTGAACCCTGACTAGTATACCTCTCATTTCAATAAATCATATAAAATTACACTATTCACTCATTCATAAAACATTTGCTAAACAAAATAAAATGGAAAAATAATTATAAAAGTCCACTCAGAAACCTGGGTAACACGGTGTTCATGGTGACAAGTGGGCCCAAACTTAAAGAAACTTTTTTTAAGCAATTGGAGTTAAGTAACTTGCTCAAGGTTACACG
>NW_027185694.1:7868668-7872027 GCF_028583685.1 Petaurus breviceps papuanus | reverse complement strand
AAGTCACTTAACCCCAATTGCCCTCCAAAAAGAAAAAAAAAAAGGTATAAACTTTAAGAAAATCCAAAAATTTTATGTTATTGACATATATGTGTGATGTATATATGATATATAATTGATATATATATATATATATGTGTATATACATATTTAAAGAAGAGTACTATAGCAAGAGTATATTTTTCTTGTAGAGTTTTTTTGGGTTTTTATCTGGTTTATATTTTTAATGCTAAAAGAAAACTTCCAAGGATTCTTGCCCTTTAAGAAATACATATGGCAAGATCAGGTAATTTTGAGTGTCCTCTTTGTTTTTTCAAGTGAATGAGCTACTCTGGAATCATTGTGTGAAAAATCTCTATTGAGTGACCATGTGTTTTATGATATGGTTTAGCTTTTACATGTATTAAAAATATCTATAAAAATATGTCCAGGTTATATATGTTAGTTGTTTACATTCTGACCAACTAAATGTTTGTTTTGTAATATTTTGTTGATAAAAGACCTAATATCAGTCCAGAAGACCAGCTGAAAAGAAAAAAAAATAATGTTTATGGCTAGGTGTTAGTCTGAAAATGCTCAATAGTGCATGGTGATTCCCAATAGAATATTAAATGGTTTCATTCCAAGTCCATGGCAAATTGTGCTCTGCTTTATAATATCTACAGGTATGGCCTCAGGAATGTGGTCCAAAATGTCTGAATCCTTGTTTGAAAACCTTTTTATTTTTCAGATTAAAAAAAAAAAATTGGGTTTCCCCATCTCACCCAAGCTAGAAGTTCAGGGCTACTCACAGGTCTGGTCCCACTATTGATTAAGGAACTTTTGCCTCTTTAGACCTGGATCAATTCATTCCTCTTCAGTCAATAGGCTGGTGGGCTCTTGCTCCCCAGGCTCACCATATTGATGCTGAACTTAGTGTAGACACCAATTGGCATAGCCCACTGCAGTAGAACTTTTGAGCTCAAGAGATCCACGAGCTTCCCTAGCACCTGAGATTACAAGCATGGGTCCCCATAACCCAATTGAAAATATTAAAATAAGTATAGGCCATTCCAAAACCACTCTGTGGATACCACTTTGGACATAACCCATCAATAATGGGGAAAAGTTTCTGGATCTAATGCACTTAATTCAATACTTGGATGGATTGGTGATCTCATTGATGAGGCTGTTTCATTTATTAGTACAATGAATTCAAGTGTAGCACCTGGGGCAGTTCCACACTTAGGGCACCAGAGACACCATCCCAGATTCAAAGAACTTAGTAGCTCACCACCTATTCAAACCCCCTCAAGACTCACCAGCAATTTGTTTATTTTAACCAGCCTGCCAGAAAGCACAGTAGGCCAAAACAAAAGATATTTGATCTACCAGCACAGCCAAACAGTGACTGCGGATGGTGTATAGGTCAGAGAAGACAAGGCCACTCCATCCAGTCTGCTGCTTTAGTATAGCAATCCAAAAAGTAGGTTGTAAAGTGGGAACCAGAGTGTAGTAGTGAGGTAAGATCTATGTGGCAGAAGACAGGCCTGAAGAGAGGGATGCTGGCTAAGATTCAGGGGAATACAAAGAATGGGGGTCGTGCAAGGACCACAGACAAGAGGTTAGGGGCACTCTTAGACACCTTAGTTATTCTACCCTAACTCTTCTTACAAGAACCTCCCCCCCACTCCAGCTTTTTTTTTTCTTTACATAAGCATTCTAAGTTTGAACCAAAATAGAAGGATTTGGGACTCCTATGAAATTCTCCTAGACTGGTATCTTGCTTGTAGCCAAATCTCCTTCACCTCATCTGCCAGACCTTCCTTGTCTCTCCCAGCTTTGGATTCACAGTCGAAGGGCGTCAGTGTATTTGCTGTACTACAGTGAAGATGCAAACACATTTTCAATAATGAACATATGGGAAAGGAGTTAAAACCAGTTCCAATTCTTTCCCAGTCATATTACTGGCTGTAACAGCAGAGAAGGAAGGAGAGAGTTGAGATAAGAGGGGTATATATGCTTGATTGCAGTTTTCAATTTTTCAATATTACTTTTGCTATTCTTCACACTCATTCACAATTCATACCTGATGTTCCTGTGATCTCTTTTTATCATGTAGTTTTTCATCCTGTAGCCCTCAGCTAAACTTCTTCTAAAATTCTTACCTACTAGTGAATGATATATGTTTATATTTTTGGTAAAAAGAGTGGGTATTTTTGTAAATCTTGTCCTTATCTTAATAACAGCCCATCTAGCTTAATGTAATTATCAAAATCGTTGATTCAAAAATGACAATATATTTAAAAGAGTCTCCCCTCACCAATCAAGTTACTTATCTGCATGTCAACCAAGGAACTGATATTCCTAAACTCCAGTGTTCTATGGGGCCTTGAAGAGCCCCACAACTCCCCTCTAGAAGTTAGGAGGATGTACATTCACTCTTATCCATTGGTGATGGAGACACAATTGTAGAAACTGACAGGTGAAATACAGATGTAATAAACAGAAATAGTATTATTATAGAGAATAACTAAAAGTCAGCGGAAACCTCTGTCAGACTGACACACACAGAAAATTGCAAATAATCTACTTGGTCAAGGATATAAGTTTCCAAATAAAATACTGAATCTGACCTTTTCCCTAGTAGTAGTAGGCCCTTCTAAACAGAGTAGAAGGCAATTTTCGTTTATATAGCACTTTAAAATTTTCAGAGTACTTAACACATACTCTCTTTTTTTCTCACAACTGTCTTGTGAAGTAGCTACTATAAGTATATTTCATACCCATTTTACAGATTAAAAGAAAGACCGAGATTCAGAATGCTTAAGTGACTTGCCTAAGGTCACATATCTAATAATTGTCAGAGGCAGGATTTAAATCCAGGCCTTCTCAACAGCAAGTTCAAGTCCAAAGCCATGCCTTATTGACTCCCTATAGGGATATACAATAATCATTTTCTCCTATCAGTTGGCATTATCTTTCATATATGTATATAAATATGTGCATATGTGTAGTATGTATATATATATATGTGCACACAAACATATATGGAAGTGTGTGTGGGGTATAAATAGTGAACTTCTTTTCAACAAACCTCATGAAAGAAGGGACATGTGTATCAGATCTAATTAATCAATCAACAAGCATTTATTAAACACTGTTCTAGGCACTGAGGATAAAATTGAACCAATCAACATTTCAATTGACAGAGTTCAGAGGTGGTGGGGAATTCCTGCAGAGATTTGAATCCTGTTCTACATATCCATTGGGTACTCAAATTCTAGTTGATTACCTCTGTGAGATTAAAAGGGTTATTTCATTATAAAGACCCCCCCTCCACACATCAATTTACTTTTTGATCTTATATAAAATCCAAG
>NW_027185694.1:7863593-7868658 GCF_028583685.1 Petaurus breviceps papuanus | reverse complement strand
TGTGCCTTCTAACTTTTCCTTTCTGCTGTTGGCATTCTCAATCCAGGGAACACTTTTAAAATCCTTTTTCCCATAACTATAAGGAAAAGAGGATCACTCTAGGATTCTAGATTTAGAGCAGAAAGGGAAATTAGATTCTATCTAGACCAACCTCATTGTCCAAGGATTGTACATTGTACCAAGATAGGATAAGAAGTCCAGAGATGCTGAGTGACTTATAAGTCCAAGGTCACACAGGTAATAAGTAGTTGCGTTGAGCCTTGAATCCCAGTACTCTGACTCCAAATCCATCACTCTTTCTTCTATATTGCAGTGCTTTCATCGTGGAAAAGTTTTTTCGAATACTAAGTTATATTTATGTGGCAGCTGTCTCTGCATACTTAATGATACTTTCTTGAAATGATGAAATTTACTTTCACAGGTCTTTCGTGTCTACATGATGCTTTTCAAATTAGGCATCATGACATAGCTATTCAGGGAATGTTTTACGTCTTTCTAAAGGTTGCATGTTGGACAGTGCTTCCATAGACTAGTGATCCACCTAGCGGATTGAGTTGAGAGAAGTATAAGGGCAATAGGATTGTATGGAGGCAACTACCTTGAACACTTGGGGCTAGGGGTAAGGTGCCAATACATCAGCTCCAAGGACCTTCTGTGACTGGATATGTAATACCAAGTTATTTCACACCATTAAATCTCTCCTAGGGGGGAAAATCTGTCTTCCCCAATTCTCCAAACTGTTTCTTCTGTCTAGAAGCCAGATCTAGGATTGGCCAACCCAGCCAAAGAGGCTTTTGGCTAGAAACATGGTAATGGAGTTCTGTAGAAAATCTCTATTGACAGTCAGGACAGTCTGGATTTTAACTATTGATTTCATTTATCATAGAAGCAAATACCCATATCACCCAATATGTGATGTCACAACCTTTCCACCATGTTTCAAAAAGAAAAAAGAAAAGAACAGATCCATCTTAATCTGGGAAATCAGTTTGGAATAGTAGAAAGAGCAGATAATCAGGAGACCTGGTTTCTTGTCTCAATTCTGCCATCGTCTCTGCTTCTATAGACAAGTCAGTTCATCTCTCTGCCCCTCAAGTTTCCTTGCCTGTCAAAGGAAACATTTAAAAATTTTTAAATTTATACTCTCAAAAAATACTATTATTAACCAATGACTCCTACCAATCTCTAATAGAATCCACCTTTATTACAAAGAAGTGGAGTTAAACAAAACCAATCATCACATTAGCCATTTCTGACAATACATACCTCATTTTGAGCCTATACTTCACTATCTTTCTGCCAAAAGCAGGGAGATATGTTTCACTATCAGTCCTCAAAAATCATGATGGATCATTGCAAAAATAAGACTTCTGATATCTTTCACGTTCTCTGCCCCAATCCCACTCCCCTTCATTATATTATTGTCATTGTATAAATTGTTCTCCTGGTCCTGCTTATCTCCTTCTCCATCAAGTCTTCCTAAATCTTTCTGAATTCTTTGTATTTTTCATGTTTCACAGCATATTAATATTCCATTACATTGAAAAAGAACATAATTTATTTCTTAGTTGATGAGCACACTCTTTCCTTTCCTTTTCTTTGGCTACCAAAAAAAGTGATGCTTTAACTATGTTGGTATATGTGAGACTTTATTCTCTGTCCTTGACCTCGTCTAGCTTGAAACTTGATGTATATGTATGTATAGGCTTTTATAATCACAGCTAGACCCTCACTATATCAAAACAATCCTCCTCCTCCTTCATAATTGATACCTTATCCTACTTAGCACAGAAGAACTTTCAAACTTTTTCTTCTCTTGTTAAGAGCTACATACCCTCACTTCAAATGTCATTAACAAATCTGATGCTATTCCTTAGAATTCCCTTTTCTCCCCACTCCTCATCTTATGTTCTTCTAACATCGTCTCTCATTATAGATTCATTTTACTTTCTGGGGATGAATTAACCCTTTTGCTCACCAAGACCAGCCTCTTTGCACATACCTTTCATCCCATCCCCTCCCATTTTTTCTCTAACATTGACCCCACTATCATCCCCACTCTATAGTGTTCAGTCTCTCTCTGTCCCCTCTCCTTCCTACAAAGACACCCAAGTCTCCTCCATTCTTAAAACAAAAACTCTAACCTCACCAGAGTCTTCCATGCCCAGCAGGACACCAGGTATAGATCTATAGCACCCCTTCCCTTCTTTTCTGTTTGGAAATGCCATCTACAACTGGCGTCTCTCCTTCATTCACTCTCTTCTGAACCCTCAGCCATCCTTACTCTGACTTCATCGTTCAAATCCAAACTTACCCAAGATCCCTTAATTAAGAAATTGAATGTCCTTTTCTTGATCTCCTGTTTTTCTTGACTTCTCTACAGGTGCTGATATTGCTGACCACCTCCCCCTCCTGGATAATCTTTTTCTCTAGGAATGACTCCATTCTGTCTTGCTTTTCCTCCTACCTCTATGATCACACATAGACTCCTTGATGGAACTTCCTCCATGCCACATCCACTAACCAGAGTGCTCCTAAGGCTCTATCCTGGACACTCTTCTTTTTTTCCATGTCTTTATTACTGACTTGAATTGTATGGGGTGTTCAGGAGAACTTGTACCTCTTGTATGAGGGCTTGCTGAGCCCTCTGGGGGCTGCTCATTCACCTTTAGTGACTACGTGATACTCAACTCTCACCTGTGTCTCTAAGGCACTACAGTGTGCACATTAGCCACACCCTGATAAAACCTTCTAGGCCGATGAGCTAAGTCAGACTGAGGGTAACTGACAGGCCTCGAGCCCATCAGTGAATTAGAGGGGTATCTACCCCAACCATGTGATGATTTTCCTGGGCAGAATGGGTGAATGAGAACAATTTATTCCAAAGGCCATGAAGGCATCTGAAGCCCGAACTGTGGAACACTTGGAGTTTGGTCAGATACTGAATGTACCACAGTTATCCACTGCCTCCCAGGCTGTTGCCAGTTGTCCTGACTTTTATCTTGCCACTGGACTTTGATGAACTGGGAGAAAGAATGAAGTTAATGACTTTGTGCCTCACTTAAATAGAATTCATACATGAGTCAAAACATCATCCCATTATGTCAATGGTCCCCTTCAAAAATGAAGGACAGGGGCAGCTAGGTGGTGCAGTGAATAGAGCACCAGCCCTGGAGTCAGGAGGACCTGAGTTCAAATCCGACCTCAGACACTTGACACACTTACTAGCCATATGACTTTGGGCAAGTCACTTAACCCCAATTGCCCTCCAAAAAAAAAGCAAAAAAAAATGCAATTACAAAAAAAGAAAATGAAGGACAAACAACTGTCTCACTTAGTGATATCATCAATAATCCATAGGTTCAACTACCATTGCTATACAGAGGATTCCCACATCTACTTACTTAGTCCCAGTCTTTCTCCTGAGCTCCAGTCCCACATCACCAACGCCTTTTAAACATTTCGAAGTGGAAGTCCTATAGGTATCTCATGATCAATGTGTTTAAAACATAATCCATTATCTTTTCTCCTCCAATCCCTCCCATCTGCTGAGGACACCACCATCCTTTTAGTCACCCATATTTGCAACTCCTTCACCCCTGACTTCTCTTTCTCTTACCCAAAGTGAGAAATTTTGCATCAAGACCAAGGCAACCAGATGATAAAGGGTTCAGTTTATGGCACATGTGGATTAGTTGAAGAAGTGAGATTGCTTGGTTGTTTAACCTGGGGTTGGGGTCAGCATAGGAGAGGGGGAAGGGAGTGGAAGGAAAGGAAGGACATTATAGTTATCTTCAAGCATATGAATGATTTTCACAAGAAAGAAAGAATAGACCTGCTCTGTTTGGTCCTGGAAAGCATAAATATGATTGAAGGAAGTAATGAGGGGGTAAACTTAGACTATGGATCAGAATAAATTTCCTAAGACATAGTTATCCGATAATAGAATAGGTGGTTTCACTAAAGTCTAGTTAATCACTTCTTAGGTATGTGGTAAAGGAGATTACTTTTTCAGCTATAGGTTGGACTAGATGGCCTACTCTGAAATTCTCTGATTTTATAATTCAAGTGCACCAGGTGTAGTCATATTAGGGCCTGAAGAAACATCTATGAGAGAGAATTGAAAGCTGAGGATACCACAGAGATGCCAAACATTCTTTCAAGATCTATTACAGGGTCAAGCTTCACTTCCATAACTTTCGAAATGATTTTTGCAAGGCTTATTTTGAAGCTCTCTCTGTGTGTGCCAGCAAAACAGTCTAAGGAGCTGTGAATTCCTTATTCCAAGCAGGCTTTTCTTCAGGGAGGACTGAAGCTGTAAGTGTCTGGTGTTTTCACATCAACCTCCAGAAAATCCTCTCTCAAAGGCCAGGCTTTTGAAAGACCTAATTGACATCTGTACCTTGTTTTTTACTTTTATTAATTAACATACAAAGACTGACAGTCTGGAATGTGTTAAACATTCATAGAATCTCCTACCTAGAAAGAAAATTTAAGTTCATTTAAAATAAAATACTTTTTTAGCTGAATGGAAGCCCACATTCTTGTGAGCTGAAGTGGTTATACTTCTTCCAACAAAACAATATGTAACCAGTATAGAAGGACATCTGGGGAACAGCTAATGTGTGTCATCAGCTACAACACATGTACAGAGTAGATGTTTGGGCATGGATTTTCAGTAAAGAGACCTTTCAATTCTCACTCCGGGAGAAGTATTTTCAGTCACAAATCAGTCCATGTAGATGGAGGTCATTAAATCACATAAAAAGTATACCATCTAACCATTCACCACTTCATGCATCTGACCACTTGTCAGCAATAATTTAGAAAGTATCCTTGGTCAGGCACATGTTGGGCTCAGTGGTCTCTGAGGTCCCTACTCACTCAAAGAGCCTATGGTTCTTTAAAAATATTCTTCAAGTGGAGGCCAGGTAGCACAGAGAATAAGAGCACCGGCCCCAGAGTCAGGATGACCTAGGATCGAATCCGGGCTCAGACACTTAGCACCCACCCAGAATAACTGGCCGTGTAACCTTGAGCAAGTTACTTAACCCCAACTGCTTAG
>NW_027185694.1:7832877-7863583 GCF_028583685.1 Petaurus breviceps papuanus | reverse complement strand
ACCCCAACTGCTTAGGGGTGGCCAGGTAACACAGCGAGTAAGAGCACTGGCCCCAGAGTCAGGATCACCTAGGATCGAATCCGGGCTCAGACACCTAGCACCATACCCAGAAATAACTGGCTGTGTAACCTTGAGGAAGTTACTTAACCCCAATTGCTTTAAAAAAAAATATATTCTTCAAGCACCTCTTATGAGCTTACCTAATCAATATTCATTTCCTTATGCTGGCATTCAAGGTCTTCCATTACAGCAAGCTTCCTGTCATCCCACTGACCCCACTCTACTTCTGCCTCAAATCCTTTTCTCCAGACACCACCCTGGAACCATACTATTTTGATACATGAGATTTGGAACCAACCCCAAACCCATAATGTGGCACTCCAGCAATCTTCTTGCCCAACTTTCACATTCACACTCTACCTTCCTCTACTTCTTGTCCTAGAAACATAATCAAATCCTCAGTAGTCATGGTAAGCTCCTTCAGAGTTGAGATTAGTTTGTTCTTTCTATTCATATTCCTTAGCACCCACTAGTCCCTACCACAGTGCTCAGCATGGAGTAGGTCCATAGAAAATGTTTACTGATCGATTAATTCCTGGGAAAAAAAGCATATAAATTGATTGTTCTGAAATCCCCAACCAAAACACTCCTCCCTGGTCAATACTCCTCTTCTTATATTAAATTATGAGGTCCTCATGGACAGGAGCTAGCTTGCTTCTTGTATTGTATCTCTAATGTTTGATACAGTGCCTAGTATACTGCAAGTTCATGCTTTCTCTTTGTCTCTGTCTCTGTGTTTCTGTCTCTGTCCCTTTCTCTCTCTGTCTCTATCATTTCTTTCATTCTCCCTTCTACCTTGCCCTCCCTTCTTTCCTTTTTCTCCTTCATTCCTTCTTCCTTCTCTCCCTTCTTTCCTTTCTTTTTCTCCTCCCTTCCTCCCTTCCTTCCTTCTCTTCCTCTCCCTATTCTTTCCTTCTCTTCTTCCTTCTTTCTTTCCTTTTTATTCCTTCTTTCTTTCTATCTTACAATTCAGCCAAACTGAATCATTCAATATTCCCTAAACATGTCCAGTGCTTTTTAGCCCCTATTTGTCATTTCTTTCCCTAGGTCATTTTACAGAGGACTAAACTGAGACAGAGTTAAGTGACTTATACAGGGTCTCACTTATCCTGATATGTGAGTGTGCCAGTAGATATCTAAGGCCAAGTTTGAACTCAGAAAGATGGATGTCCATGACTAGCAAAGTACTTTCCAATTCATTAATTCCCACAAGGTGCATAATAGGACTCCTAGTTCTATGTGCCTATGTTAATGACATTCCCTTTGTCCAGAATGTCCTCTCCTTTCTCTGCTTGTTGAACTTCTAAGCATCTTTTCAAAGCTTTCCTGAATGCCATACCCTCCATGAAGTGCTCCCTAATCTTCTCAGCTGGAAGTGACTTTTTTCTTCTGACCTCCAAGGTTTTATTTGTTATGTATTTATTCTATTCCTTCTTGAATGATATAGTTTATGGCCCTGTGATAGTAATGGAATATAAAGATCCCCCTTTATTGGCTTGGTTTTCAAATTGATTGTGTTAAAACCCAGAGTTTGTTAATCCCACCTGTGGGATGGGCTTGTTGATGTGAAAAGAAAGTCCTGAACTGGGAGGAGCTGGTGACATAGATTTGGAGAGACACAAGAGAGAGGCAGAAGAACTTTTTGGAAGCAGCACCCTCGTGGAGGCAGAGAGAGATTGAGAGGATTGCTGAGGGCCACTTTGAATTGCCCTGGACTTTTGAGACCTGCCCCCAGAGCTGCCAAGGACTGAGGAGACATAGCTGTTTTGCTGGTACTTTGTCTGTTTTGATGTTGTTTTGCCAGATTTGTCCACTGGTGAAAGACACTCCTGTTGTTGCAGAAGTTCTGGAACCTGGCTGTTGGTTCAGAGCTCCTGAGACTGTTCTGCAGACAGAGAGTGAATACTGTCCACTGGTGAAGGACAGTGCTGTTGTTGCAGGAGTCTGGGAACCTTGCTGTTGGTTCAGAAGCCCTGAAGGAGGATTTTCTTGTTGTATGTTTACAGAAATCCTGGGAGAGGGTTTTGCTAATGTTTTCAGGGGTCCTAGGACTGTTCTGCAGAAAGAGAATGAATTAATGAAGACACTGGCAATGTATCTTGTGGCCTTGCTAAGCTTTGTCTCCCCAGGAACAAAGATTGCTGAGAACTTGCCTAGTGTCAAGATGAAGAAAAGACCTCCATTTGGGTATTAAGTTCTGTGCTTAAACTTGTTGTAACTCTGGGGTAGATTCATTTGTGATCCAGGGGTGGGGAACTTTTGACCTTTTTGTGTTCTATGATTGAACAAATGAATGTACTTATGATTGGAAACTAATCTCCATTTGAGAAGAGGGGCTTTGTGATGGACTAAATGAAGGTATAGCCTAGGGGTGGAGGAGTATTTAGAACAGGGACTTTGTAATTGATTGAATGAATGTAAGGTCCTGGGGTGGGGTAGTACTTGGAGATTATTTAATCCCACTTAGTAAATGCTGTATTTTGAATGATGTCATGTTTTGATCTTCTCTGTTCTTAATTTGTCTCTGAATAAAATGGAGAGCACCTATGCTGGTATTTTGAACTTTGGGAAGTTGCCTTTCCTTGGCATTACATTACAGGCCCCTACTGAATTGTACACCTGGATGTCAGGAACTCAGTTGTAGCCATGTTTATATCCCCTGAGAGCAGCATAGCATATCGATCAACTGCTGAATCTGGAATCTGGAAGACCTGGGCTCAAATCCTCCTTCAGGTACTCATGAGTTATCTGGTCCTGGTCAAATAACTTATCCTCTCTGATCCTCAGACAACTCTACATTACTCTAAGTTATAGATGAGATGCTGTGCTTTGGGGAGCCAGTTCACAAGTCCCTGACGTATTTGGTATAGGAACAGAACTCAGAACCCTATGATACACTTTGCCTGGAATTATTAATTGGAAGGACTTTGCTAGTCATGGACATTCAGGTGGTGCAGTGGATAGAGCATCAAGCCAGGAGTTAGGAAGACTCATCTTCCTGAGTTCAAACCTGGTCTTAGACACTTACTAGCACACAGACAGTAAGACCCTGGGCAAGTCACTTAACATTGTTCATCTTAGTTTACTCATCTGTAAAATGAGCTGGAGAAAGAAATGACAAACCACTGTAGTATATCTACCAAGAAAACTCCAAAGGGGTTCATAAAGAATCAGACGTTACTGAAACAATTGAACAACAACTTTGCTCGTTACTGTGGGGATACAGATCAATCAGTCACTAAATATTTATTAAGCACTCACTAGATGTGAGTGTGCTAATTGGCATTGTGGTAATTGCTGAATACAGGTTATGTATACAGAGCTTAAAATGGGGAAGATATTATATACACTACCTTCCCCTTAGGGCTGTTGTAAGAAAAGTAATTTGCAAAGAGGAATATGTTATATAACTGTGATCTATTTATAACTAACTAGTATGAAAAATATTACACAATAACCACAATGTAATGCAGTATTTGAGAAATGGCAGGGTAGACAGCCGGTACAGTGGGTAGAGTGCTGGGCCTGGAATCAAGAAGTCCTGAATTCAAATTTGACTTCAGACACTTCCTAGCTGTGTGACCCTGGGAAAGTCACTTAACCTCTGTTTGCCTCAGTTTCCTCATCTATAAAATGTGGTAATCATAGAACACACCTCTCAGGGTTGTTGTGAGGATAAATGAGATGATTATTATAAAATATTTAGTATAGTACTTGCTACATAGTAAACAACATGCAAATATTAGCTAGTATTAATAATAGTAGAAGTAGTACTAGTAGTAGGAAGTGATGTATTAATATGAAGAGTCCTTGTTGGAGGAATTTAGAGGAGAGAGAGACAGAGACAGGCAGCCCTTATAGCCTATAAGTACACTTGATATGTAATGGTCATAAGACTTCCTTTGGAGAGGTGGTAGGTGAGCCTTGCCAGAGAGGTTCTTATAGATTTTCATATGTGGCGATAAGAAGTAAAGGGTACGACATGGTTCAAGGCAAAAAATGCAGGGAATTCTATTTTACAGTGTTCAAGGAATGATGAGAAGATTCATTGGTTGACAGAAGCAAATGGTGTATGTTTGGGGGGTTGGTGGGAGATAGAGTTGGGAGGAAACACTGCAGACAAATTCTGGATTGTCTTCCCTGCCAAGATAAGGAGTTTACACTTCTGGGAAGAGTAGTCACCCTCAGATCAGAGAATTTGGGTTCAGATTCCACTTCTAATATTACCTGTGTGTTCTAGGTCAAATAACTAATATCCTTGGGATTGTTTCCACATGGAGTTGGATTCGATTTCTGAGTTCCATTCCATGTCTAGATCTAGGATTCTTTGATCCTTTTAGGGAACGGGGAGACACTTCAGGATTTTGAGGTAGGGTCGGGGAATGTCATGAAACTGAAGCTACTGATCACTACAATGGCATGGTGTACTGGGTAGCAGAGGTAATTTACTGGGAAACTGCTCCAAAAGCTGAGGCATGAGATAATAAAGATTCTAAACTGGGAATAGGTGCAAAATTGGGATAGAAAGGAAGAGATGGATATAAGAAACCATCACAAACATACACGTTCAAGATACAGTTCGTGCATAGCATGTTCTGGCCCGGAGCTGCAAGACAATCACCTCTGTAATCAATGCCTTCTCCAGGTTGCTTGGTCAATCCTCTCTGACAGATCAACAAGGAAATGTAAATCATCAGTGAAAAAGAGCAGGGACCCTGAAGTGGCAGTAGATTGATAAGAAATTCAATGTCCAAACTTCCATTTCCAATGAGCATGGTAGAAAACAAACTCCCCTGTGGATATTTGTGAGGCAATCTCTGTAGTCAATTTTAAAAGCCAATTCTCTTGTTTCTGATTTGATTTGCATAGATGCATCTTTCAGTTTTAGATTAAAGGCATTTGCCAGAAAAATTAGGATTAATTGTATTGTGTTTTAATCTTTGTGTTTCAGTTGGTTTGCTATTCAAAAGAAGATGGACAGGTCACATGGTGAAAGTGGGGATGGCAAATGGAGAGACTGCATTCTCTATTGATATGCTCATGGTATTGAAAAGATGAGAGGGGAATACATTGGATGGACTGCCCCCTTCCCCCACCCATGGGAATATATGAACAAGAATCAGATCAGTCAACAATGGCCTTCTTTGAATTTCTATAGTACTTTCTCTGCCATTGGTTGGTCACTTATTCTATTTTTTCCCCATTCTTAGCATTTTCAAAATGTGTTGATGTCACACCACTTTCTAGAGGGGAGAGACCATATTTTACATGATATTGTGTTTTGCACAGAATCTGTCAGCATTGCTTTCTCACAGTCCTGGGGTAGTGAGGATAAAGGAGGGTTTTGTTGAAAAGGCAGATCTTGACCTAGACTTGAAAGTGAAGGGATCCTAATAAAGCTGCCCCCAGCCCCAATATTCTAACTTCATTATAGGCCTGGCCCTAGTGAACAGCAGGCCCACTGCACCTACCTAGCTCCAGCCTCCCCCCAATGTCCTAACTTCTTCATATATGCCTCACTGCTCACTAGAACAACAACTCTTAGTTCCCACAGAAACAGCAGGTGTGTCCATATGATGGTAACTTAGCTACTGCCTCTACCTGGTCACTGTCCCCAGACCCATTCCCACAGAAATAGGTGTGTTATTGTATTCAATCGCAATCATATAATCCATCTAGCCCAAGATAGGACCACAATAGCTATCCAGTTGGAGGGCAGAATGACCAGAATGTTTAACCACTGAACCAAGATGGGACCCCTCCTCCATTACCTAATCCCTTAACAAATCCCTCCTATATTCCTCTATTCTATGTAAATTTCTGTTGTATAATTGCATCTTTACGCTATAAAAATCTATCTTGCTTTCTCTAAAGTTGCTGGTTCCTCTTGGAATTTAGCCCACTTCATGAGAGACATTAATCTCAATAAATGCCTATACTTGGACTAGGGGTGGTCTGACTGAATTCTTTGAGACGGTTCCACCACCACACATCATGAAACTGCAACAATTTTTGGATGGGCAGAGCCCCCACCCCAACAGTTTTTGGCGTCCCTGGGTTTAAACCACAACAAAAGGAAGGTAGTAGCATAATAGAAGTAGAAAGAATAAAGGAAGGAAGGCATCCTAGGTAAAGAGACTCAGCATGAATAAAATCATGGATCAGCCTCAGAAAGATGCATTACACAAAGAAGCATGGTATGACTTACATGAACTGATGCAAAATGAAGTAACCAGAGTAAAACAAGATTCATAATAACTCCAACAATGAAAATGGAAAGAATAACCAGCACAAAACAGATGAAAATTGGTGTGGTGACTTTACAAAGAAGGTTGGTCTCAGGTAAGAGATAGAAGAAACCTCCACTCCTATTCTTTTGCAAAGGAATGAGGGTCCATAGGACTGGAACATTGCATATAATGGCAGGGGGTTGTTTTCCAAACCCTTGATCAAAATTTTCAGGTTTTTTCCTTTTTTTTTCTTTAAAAAAATCTTTGGTACAAAAGATGGTCTATCTGAGAGGGGGAAAGAAATGGGCACGGAGGAAATTTACGTCATGTGAAAACAAAAGGTTGCAATAAATAAAAATCTATTTTAAATGAAAGATGGGTTAAACATGGTCAGTGGTAATAATGGAAAAAACTAAAATTATTGTTTTAAATCTCTATTTTAATAGAGCAAGGCAGAGTGGTTCAGTGAATAACAACACTGGATTTTGAAGTCAGAGGATTTGGATTCAAGCCTTGACCCCAGGATTTGTGTGACCTTTAGCAAGTAATTTAATCTCTTTGGGACTCCATTTCCTCATTTATAAAATGAAGAAGTGGCTTGATTGGTTAACTTCTAATGTCCCTTCCAGTCCTAAATCTTAAGATCTAAGCTACAGTTCCAAATAGTTTAATTTTTTAAAAAATACTGATCATAAAACTAGCATTTACATAGCTCTTTGAGGTTTACAAATAACTTTACAAATATTATCTCATTTTATCCTTATAATAACCCTGGTAAATAAGTGCTCTTCTTATCTCCATTTTACAGATGAGAAAACTGAGTCTAAGAGAGATTATGTAACATGCCCAGGGTCACACAGCTAATAAGTGGCTAAATTTGGAGTTGAACTCAAGTTTTTCTGACTCAGGGTCCATCATTCTATCTGCTTGCACCACTTAATATTATATATCAATAATAGATATTCTTCTGCATATGGAGAAGGTATTTGGCTAGTATTACAATAGACAGCATAATAATGGCCAACATTTTTGTTCTTTCTCCCTGATACTATTCATTGTGAAAGTAATAACAAATACTTGGAAAGAACCATTATTTCTTACAAAGTACTATCTATCAATGTTTATATCTATTTATCTGGAGGCAACAAGATGACTCAGTGGATAGAGCAATGGGTCTGGAGTCAGAAAGACCTGAGTTCAAATCTGGCCTCAGACACTTGCTAGCTGCGTGACCCTGGTGCAGAGGCAACTACACTGGCATACCCAGGATGGCTGCTAGTACAGGTTCTTAGATCTACTTTACTAGAAAAGCTAACTGTTTAAGGGGTCAATAATCTTTTTTTAATTATATTCACAAGTTCATGGAAAAAGTCAGCACCCTGAACTTCAGAGAAAATACAAGCAGGGAAATAAAGATTAACAGACAAGGATTTAAGAAAAAGCAGATTGGGGGAAGGGGTGGGCATTCAGTATGCTTTCTATCTTAGGGTAGGGGGTAGGGGAAAGATGGGGAGAAAATTTGTAACTCAAAATCTTGTGGAAATGAATGTTGAAAAGTAAAAATAAATTTAAAAAAATAAAACAAAGAAACAAAAAAAAAGATCAACAGACAAGGCTCTGAATGTCTGAATCAACTATAAAGTTTACATATATCCATGGATCAAAAGAGCGTGACTCTGAGCAGGTGGGGAGCTGAACCTAAGGCCACTCAGAATCTTGACCAGGGAATCACAAGATCCTTCTCCTAAGTGAGTCCCCAAAGTAAAATCCCAACTCAGAGTATGTATACACTTCTCGGAGCCAGAGGGTATCACAACCCTCTTGACTCAGTGCCTAATTAGAAATTAGCAAAGGTGTGAAAGCCTTCCCACAATCAAACCTCCCCTAAGCAAGTTTCCCTTAATGGGCTCCATGTGAGGCCTCTTAATGGGTAGGAAAGATCTTAAATCCCATTAACATCACACCTGGGAAAGTCACTTAACCTCTGTTTGTCTTAATCCACTGGAGAAGGAAGGCAAACCATTCCTTTCCAAGAAGATCCTAATGATAGTATTAATGTATTATGGTCCATGGGATCATAAAGAATTGGACATGACTGAATAACATCTATCTTTCATCTTATTTGACCATCTCAACAACATTTTAAAATAAGTATGTTGGGTATTTTTGTTTCTCTCTCTGAGAAAACTGAGGCTCTGGGAGGTCAAGAAATTTCCCTTTTTGTTATATGAGCAAAACATTGTATATACTCGAGATTTGGATTCACATCTTACATCTGGCATTTTTACAGCAGTGTGAGCATAGCCAAGTCACTTAATTTCATTGTGTCTTGAGGAATTTTCTAAGACTAAATATAATAAAAAGATTAGGATTGGATCTTTGATACAATGCTGTAAGTAGGTGAAGCAACACTGGTATACAAATCTTCTGATCTTTAATTCCAGTGCTTGAAGTCTTACACTGCCGTGAAGTAAAAAATATAAAAAATATCTAAAAATACTCCTGTTCTTTCCTCCTTGGGATCTCCCTGTGATTCAAAGACATCTTTTCTTTTCTCTCTCTCTCTCTCTCTCTCTCTCTCTCTCTCTCTCTCTCTCTCTTTTGCTTTTTGGAGGGGGAAAGCAGGGCATTTGAGGTTAAGTGACTTGCCCAAGGTCACACGGCTAGTAAGTGTTAAGTGTTTAAGGCTGAATTTGAACTCAGGTCCTCTTGACTTCAGGGCCAGTGCTCTATTCACTACACCACCTAGCGGCCCCAAAGATATCTTTTCTTTACTCTCATCCAGTTTCCTTCTCTCCACTAAGAAAAATTAGCTTAGATCCCTGGTTTAAAAGTTTAACATTATTAAAAAAAAAGTTTGACTTCCATAAAATCAAACTACAGTCAAACATTCATGATCTTGACAATTAGACTAGATCCCATGCATTCCTTGATTGTCTTCAGATGCACAGCATCCCATCTTCCCTCTGTATCTTCCTCCCTATTGGTAAGCTTGCTATACCTTGGTCTCTCCCTAGCTCACTCTCATTGACATGGCACCTACAGAACAAATTACCTTCTTTGTCTGAGGCCTGCTTATTCACAGTGGGACTTTTGATTTGAACAAACCTGAAGATGTCAGGCTGTATAAACACTTGGGGAAAGATACATTTCATAACAGTTCCTGCTCTTGAAAATTATACGCTACTTCCAAAATGCTTTGCCACATTTTAAAGTGTAATTATACCCTTCTTCTTAATGACTGACGGGACATATGTTTACACATGTTTTAGCTGACTTATGATAGTACACAGTAGTGCATTGTACAACTTGTGGCAACATCTAAAACATGATGGGGATGTCTGAATTCATCTGGTAAAATTGCCCAAAGATTTTTGGAATAAATAATGCACAAAATACCATTCAGGGTCTTTTTTTTCTTTTATCTTTGCTTTGGTAAGGGGTGGAATGGAGGAGGTGCCAATTCACAGTTGTGATTCCATTAATATAAGAAGCTTCTTATGAGAAAATTCCCTCTACCAATTCAGATCAGTAACTATTCTGTGACTTTGGGTTCTCTAAAGAGTTGTTTGGGGCGTCGAGACTTTTATTTAGTCATCCAAGCTCACATAGCTATAGCCAATGTATGTCTAAGGTGCACTTAAATCTAGGTTTTCTTGATACCTTCTACAGGATGCCCCCCCCCATTCATCTTTGCATAACAAATTACATTGACTTTCCCTTCTTTAGTCTGCATCACTCTTAGCTTAGCTACTCTGATCTTATTTTCTCATTTCAGACTTTCTTGTCTATTTTTCAGGCAAATTGTTTAAAGGAGGCTTTAGGAAGCATTTTTTGTTGTAGCAAAGAATTGGAAGCAAAGTGGTACCCACCATTTTGAGAATGAGTGAACAATTTGTGGTATAAGAAAATAATGGAATATTGTTACTATCTGTGTGACCAAGATGAACATGAAGGAAAAGAAAGAGGAGGAGGGGGAAGGAAGGAAGGAAAGAAGGAAGGAAGAAAAGAAGGAAAGAAGAAATATTGTTGGCAATTCTTATATAGAAACACACAGAAAAATTTGCCACCATTATCTGTTTGAGCTGATAGAATAGTTCAGAGACAGCTCGGCAGACCAGTGAATAGAGCACTGGGCCTATGGTCACAAAGGCCTGAGTTCAAATTTGGCTTCAGACACTATATGGGTGACCTGGGACAAGTCACTTTGCCTCAGTTTATTCTTCTGTAAAAAGGAAATAATAATAATAGCATCTACCTCCCAGGGTTGTTGTGAGGTCCAAATGAGATAATATATGCAAAGCACTTCATCCAGTGCCTGGTGCCCATAGGTAATTAATAAATGTTTCCTTCCTTCCTTCCTTCCTCCCTTCTTTCTTTCCTTCCTTCCTTCCTTTCTTCTTAAAACAGTTGCTTTGCTCTAACATTTAGTTTTTCTTCATTTGTTCTCCAATACATTTTGAAGGAATTACAGTGTCATAGGTGAAGGTCCCAATTCATCCATGCCATCTCATTGGGTCTATCGGAGCTTTCCATTGTTTTTCCAGTGCTATCACCACAAGACTGGCCCATCTTCTTTTCCAGTCAGGTTGGACAAACCATGGCTCTGCTCCATCAGTATATAAACCTTTGAGAGATTCTGAAAACAATGAGCTGGGAGCATAATAGAACATAAAGAAGTTGTCTTTGGGAAATTGTTCTATGTTTTTAATTGATCCAAGTGTCTTCCTAAAACAGAGGTCCATATTGTCAATATCAATATTGTCATCCAGTCATAATCTGTGGCTTCGAGTCATGAAATGCTGCTGTCCTGAAAGAACAGACTACCATAGTCTCCTGAGAATTCTAGTAAAGCAATTGAGCCAAGAAGGTAGGTGCTAGTAGGGTATAACTTATTACCAATGAAAAGTTGCAAAGGGAATCAATGTAAAAAATTACCTGACTGGACAATTTTTACTTTAGAGTTTAGGCTAATTCCCCTCTCTTTCTGAAAGTAGCCAATGAATCTTTAACTCATGATTAATTAAATATTGACACCACAGGGAAACAATGCAGACCTATATTGCCATTGTTTTCCAATATCAAATAAATGCTTTCCTCCAGGAAGCTCTAAGGAGGGAGCAGGGTTGGAGGTAATTCTGCTAAAGCCCACAAAATTGACAAAATTTCACCTTGAACAAAACCAATAATTCAGGGAACAAATTTGACATCAGCAGGGAACTTGAAAATTAGACACCACCACATCTTAAGGTGATGCATAGCAAATTGGTTTCTTTCTTTATCTGCTGCATTAATATTAAACTCTATATATCAGATCACTGTGTATTTGGGAATATTTGACTACTGTAGTAAATCAGTTGCAGAATAGACATAGAAAAGCAAAATTGTATTTCTAGCTCCTTAGCTTACTAGCTTTAAAAATGTTGACTGGGGGTGGCTAGGTGGCACAGTGAATAGAGCACCGACCCTGGAGACAGGAGGACCTGAGTTCAAATCTGGCCTCAAACACTTAACACAAAACTAGCTGTGTGACCTTGGGCAAGTCACAACCCCAATTGCCCTCCAAAAAGTAAAAATAAAAATTTCAACTAAACAATTTAACCTTTCTGATCCTCAGTTTATTCACCTTTAGAAAGGGTATTATAATACTTGTACAGCAGCATGTGATAAAGTAGATACAGAGCTTGATCTGCCTGGAAGTCAGGAAGAGTGTGTTTCAGATCTAGACTCCCTCTAGCACTTGTGATCCTGACAAATCATCTCTCAGTACCCCAGATAATTTTCTAAGAACAAGGATTATAGAATAGTTGTATTGGTAGAGGAAGTTTTCCTACCACAAGAGATTACACCAATGAAATCATAGGTACAGAATAAATCAAACTACCAAAATCACAAGGTTCTTGCCAAGATCATAAGATCAGAGATCAGAGAACCTTATAATTCTTCTGGTGCAAATATAACAGCATTTACATTTCATTTTCACAATACAATTACAGATAAGTTATAATATTTTATTATTAAGATATTAATGGTGATTATATTAATAATGGAAATAAATGTTTATTTACAGTATACTATATGTAATTTCTGTGTTGAATCTCACAGGAGATACATAAACAATGCAAAATAGGTTCACTGCATTCATAAAGCTTATGTGGTCAGTTGTGGAGAATTGTTTGTCAAAGTCAACCTGTTTCCTTCTAATTTTCATTATTAAGATTTTATGAAGTTGAGAATGTAGACATCTGTTTCAGTTTTTACTTATGCTTTTCTCCATCATCAATTTTGGATAATAAGATTATCCAGAATCCTTTTCCATTCTTTTCCTCTCAGTCATATATGTTGTCTAATAATCCCCCAATATTTTCAAGATTGTGTTATCTCCAGAATATATTTCCTTAGACAATTAGTCATTTTTCCCAACTTCAGATTCTCATGAATAGTTTCACCTTCCTTATATAGAACATTATGGCACTTATATAGGACTCAATTATTAGAGTAAAAATTTGGAGATTCCTTTATGTCTGATAATGAAAATAAAACCTGGGAAAATAATTCTTTTTTTTCATCTCACTGTCATCCTCCTACTCATTTCATCCATGGATGTTTCTGGGAGCATATGGCTCAGTTTGGCCTTAGACCAGTAGACTCACTGTAAACTTGCTTTTACTTCCACTGTTTTTCTCTGTTTTGTGTGGTGATACTGCTCATAATCTTCCACTGTTTTCCCTCTTCATGATTTAGAAGTGAATTTGTATTATAAATGAGTGTTACACATGGCTATCATGCCTCTGCAATGGCAAAGAAATCAAGTGATCATCAAATAAGGAAGTAACTGGGCTCTCTGGTCCTCTTTCATTGGGACGATTGGTTCGTATTTGTTACACTTTTGCAAGAAATGATGATAATCAAGTCAATATTTTTCCCTTTTTCTATTTTCCATTTTGCACACCCCCTCCCCCAAGATGACAGAGAATTTTGACTGGTCAATTTCAAGTTCCTGCAATTATATGTGGTAATTCTTAACTTCAGCCTTTTTTTCTAACCTAATGTCTGACCCCACATAGATGACGCTGTCTTCTTCTAATTTTGGTTTAAAAAAATATTCTGCCCATTTTAATCATGTGAGATCTGCCTTCTCATACTCACATCTCAATGTTCCCCCAACCTTGAACTGAGAACCCAAAAAAACCAAAACTCATTACAAACATGTATAGTCATTCAAAGTAAATTTCCACATTGACCCTATCCAAAAATATTTGGTTCATTCTGCATTCTGAATCTGTCACCTCTCTGTCAAAAAGTACATAGCACGGGGCGGCCAGGTAGCACAGCAAGTAAGAGCACCGGCTCCAGTGTTGAGAAGACCTGGAGATCGAATCCCGGGCTCAGACACTTAGCACCCACCCAGAAACACCTGGCCGTGTAACCTTGAGCAAGTTACTTAACCCCAATTGCTTAGGGGCGGCCAGGTGGCTTGGGACGACCTGGAGATCGAATCCCGGGCTCAGACACTCAGCACCACACCCAGAAATAACTGGCGTGTAACCTTGAGCAAGTTACTTAACCCCAATTGCTTAAAAAAAAAAAAAAGTACATTGCACATTTCATCATTAGTCCTCTGAAACCCTGGTTGGTCTTTACTCTGATAAACCTACAACAAAGTAGTATTCAATCAACTCTATATACCATAACTTGTTCATCCTTCCCCTTCCCCCACAGTGTATTTCTCTTTCCTTCTCTTTCCATTCTTTTCTTAAGCTCCTCAAGACATAAAGAACTAGGCCTTTTCTAATTGGATTTCCTCTATGAACCCTAATGAGGATATAGTTCCAAGGTGACAAATCTATCATCTTCCCATATTTTAATATAAATAGTTTATCCTTATTTAGCCCATTGTCATTGTTCATTCATGTTTACCTTTTTATGTTTCTCTTCACTCCTGTGTCTGTACTTCAAAGTTTCTCTGCAGCTGTGGTCTTTCTATCAGGAATGCTTGAATTGCCCTTATTTCTTTAAAGATCCATTCTTCCTTCTATGCCATTACATTCACTTTTGCTAAGTAAGTTATTCTTGACTGTAAGCCCACATTCTTGCCTTCTGGTATATTACATTCCAAATTCTCCACTTCTTATAGTGGTGATTGCTAAATAGTGTGTGATCAGGGGAGTCAAGATGGCAGAGTAGAAGCAGGACCTCCCCGCTACTCCAGCTTCCACCTCCCACCTTCCCAATCCATGTAAAAGGACTCTAAACAAACTTTGGAGCTGCAGAACCCACAAAATGACACAGAGAAGCTAACTTCCTGCTGAGGACAGCCCTGCAGGCCAGCAGGAATCATCCAGGGAAGCGCTCTGGTAGCTGAGCCCAGCACCATACCAGGGCTTTAGCCCCAGGACAGGCCTGACCAGCCTCCCAGCCAGAGAGACTCCAGATCAGCAGCAGCTGTGACCGTTTCCAGATTTATCAACACATACATGTGAAGGACAAAGTGAGAGGTGAGTGTAGTCTGGACTTTGGGACATAGTAAATGGGAGTGCGTGGTTTTTGCCCCCTGGGGCGAGAAGCCCCTGAGACCCCAGCAAAACCAGCCAGCGCTACGTGGCAGCTTCAGCTCCTGGCATGCAGAGTGTAGGGGGACCAAGCACCAGCCTGAGTGGGAATTGCTCTTGCTTTAACCTGCTTGGATCTGGATTGCAGTCTAGAGTGGAGGTCCTGGGGTGTGTGTCCAGCTTGCCAGAGCGTGTGGAGACCTCAGAGAGGGGACCCATCTAATACCACCAGCAGCTGAGAAAAACCTAGCATTTGGGACGAAAGCTCCCGTCTGGTGGCAGAGTCCTAGTGTGGCAAAAAGCCCAGGGGTTAAGTGACTGAGGGGCGACATGACCAGGCAAAGGAAACAAAGCAGACAAAAGATTCCAACATTAGACTCCTATTTGGGGGACAAAAAGGAGCAAAGTATGGAACAGGAGGAAGACAGTGAAGTCAGAACTCCTGCACCAAAAACTTCAAAAGAAAATATGAGCTGGTTAAAGGCCATAGAGGACCTTAAGAAGCAGATAAGAGAAGTGGAGGAAAAAGAAGAGAAATGAGACCAATACAAGAAAATTAAGAAATGAGAGTCAACAGCCTGGCTGAGGATAATCACGCCTTAAAAAAATAGACTAACTCAAATGGCAAAAGAGGCTCAAAAAGGCAATGAGGAGAAGAATGCCTTAAAAAGTCGAATTTGCCAGATGGAAAAAGAATCTCAAAAGCTCAATGAGGAGAATCATTGCTTCAGAATTAAATTGGAGCAAATGGAAACTAATGACTTTATGAGAAATCAAGATGCTGTTAAACAGATCCAAACAAATAAAAGAATAGAAGGCAATGTGAAATATCTTATGAGAAAAACTACTGACCTGGAAAATGGATCCAGGAGAGATAATTTAAAAATTATTGGACTACCTGAAAGCCATGATCAAAGTAAGAACCTAGAAATCATCCTCCAGGAAGTTCTCAAAGAAAACTGTTTTAGAACCAAAGGGCAAAATACAGGTTGAAAGAATCCACTGATCACCTCCTGAAAAAGATCCCAAAAAGAAAACTCCTAGGCATATTATAGCCAGGTTCTGGAATTCACTGATTAAAGAGAGAATATTACAAGCAGCCAGGAAAAAACAATATGAAACACAATCAGGAAAACCCAGGATCTGGCAGCTTCTACACTGAGGGATCCAAGGGCTTGGAATATGATATTCCGGAGGTCAAAAGAGCTAGAATTAAAACCAAGAGTCACCTACCCAGCAAAACTGAGTATCATGTTTCAGGGGAAAATATGGTCATTCAGCGGAACAGAGAACTTTCAAGCATT
Source organism: Petaurus breviceps papuanus (assembly GCF_028583685.1). Lineage (NCBI taxonomy): Eukaryota > Metazoa > Chordata > Mammalia > Diprotodontia > Petauridae > Petaurus > Petaurus breviceps. The sequence goes on along the minus strand of NW_027185694.1, from coordinate 7,847,437 downwards.
CTTGTTGAAAAAACCAGAGTTGAATAGAAAATTTGACATTTAGATACAAGAAGCAAGAGAAGCATGAGAAGGTAAACAGGGAAAAGAAATCATAAGGAACTTAGCAAAGTTGAACTATTAACATTCCTACATGGGAAAACAATAATTGTAACTTATGAAACCTTTCTTAGTAGTTGAAGGGAATAGAAATATATATGTGTGTGTGTGCGTGTGCATGTGTGTGTGTGTGTCTATATATGAGAGTTTATGGGCATATGTTTACAGGTATACATAAATAGAGGGCACAGGACCAATTTAACAGGAAGGGATGATACTTAAAAGGTGAAATTAAGAGGTACAAGGGGAATATAATGAGAGTAGATGGGGAGAGACAGAATGGGGTAAACTATCTCATATAGAAGAGGCAAAGGAAAATGGTCACAATGGTGGGGAAGAATAGGAAGGCAAAAGGGAATGGGTCAACCTTATTCCCATTGAATTTGGCTTGGGTAGGGAATGAAATACACACTAAATAGGGTATGTCACCCTACAGGAGAGTAGGGGAGAAGGGAATGAGAGGGTGGATGATGGAAGGGAGGGCAGGCTGGGGGGAGCAAAGTTGGAAGCACCCACTTTTGAAAAGGGACAGGATCAAGGTAGAGAATAGAACAAGTGGGAGGTGGGATAGGAGGGAGGGAAATATAGTCAGTCTTTTACAATATATTTACTATGTTATTGTTTTACATTAGCCACACATGTGCAACTTATACTGAACTGCTTATCTTCCCAGTAAGGGTGGGTGACAAGGGAGGAAGGGAATGAATCTGGAATTCAAAGTTTTAAAATCAAATGTTTAAATATATATTATAATATATTAATACTATTATTAATACTGTTTTACATGTAATTGGGAAATAAGATATACAGGCACTGGGGCATAGAGATCCACTGGAAAAATCAAAAGGGGTATGGGAGAAAATATGGTAGAGAGCAGATTGGAGGAGAGGATATCCTGTGGGGCTGCTATTTTGGGGTGGTGGATGGAGGAAAAGAGGGGAGAAAATTTGTAACTCAAAATCTTGCAGAAATTAATGATGTAAATCAGAAGTTAATAAAGCATTTGAAAAATAAAATAAAATAAATAGTGTGTGATCCTGACTTAGACTCCTTGGTATTTGAATTCTTTCTTTCCAGCTGCTTGTAGTATTTCTTCTTTGACCTGGAAGCTCTCTGCACTTTTTGTTATGATATTTCTAGGAGTTTTTGTTTTAGAGTTTCTTTTAGGGAGTGACCATTGGATTCTTTCTGTTTCCACTTTGCTCTCTAGTTCTAAGAGATCTGGGCAATTTCCTTTCTTAAGATTTTTTAAAATATGACATCCAGACTCTTTTTTGTCACTACATTCAGACAGTGCATTGATTTTTTTTTTCTCATTGATCTATTCTCCAGGTCAGTTGTTTTTGCTGTATTACATTAAATTTTCTTTAATTTTTCAGCTTTTTGGCTTTGTTTTTATATTTCTTATTGCCTTGTGGAGTCATTGGCTTTTATTTGGTCCATTCTAATTTTCAGGGAGTTTGTTGCTTGGGCAAGGTTTTATACCTATTGTGCCAAGCTATTAATTCCCTTTCCAATTCCTTCTTCCATATCTCTTGTTCCTTTTCCAATTTATTTTCCTCAAATGCTTTCATTCCATTTATAAAAATATTTTTTTACTAATTTTTTAAAGCTCTTCTTTCATCTCTTCCAGGAATTTTAGTTAAGTTTGTGCCCAAGCTGTGTTTTGCTATGAGTTATTGCTTGTGGATGGTTTGGAGTCATTCTCTTCTTGTGGATTTGTGTCTTGAGAATCCCTGCCACCACAATAGCTTGTTATAGTTGTATTGTTTGTCCATTATTCCACCCTATTTGCTGACTTCAGACATGATCTTAGGCCTGGGTTTTGCCACACTCCTGGAGGGAAAATATGGGATGGACCTTTTGCTGTTTTCTTGGGGTATTGAATGTTGTATTATTTCAGCATGTTAGGGACAGGCTGGAGATTTGCAAGCTTTCAGTGCTCCCAAAATGGTCTGATTCATGGCAAAGTGATTTCTGCCCTTCTGATCTTAGCCCTACAAGTTCCTGACTTGGGTTTGGGTAAGCAAGAGTAGACTGAACAAGAATAGACTGCTGCTGGATTGTGCCCCTGTCAGCTAGCTGGAAAGCTCTGTTAGTTCAGAGTGGTAGAATCGTTCATTCCCCTTTGGTCTATGATAAATGTTTTGATTATTCCGCTGTATGCTGTGCTAAATGCTGCAAGTGAGACGCCACTCTGAGGTAGTGGTCTGAGCAACAGCACCTCCTGAAATTGCTCCTTTTTCCATATATAGGATATATATGGATATACCTACGTAGGATGTCCCTCCCCTGAGCAGGTTCCCTCCTCAGACTGCCCTGGATTTATGACCTAAAAGTGGAGAGTGGGTGACCAAGCTGCCAGTTTGCTCCTGTTCTTATCTATAGCAGAGCCTCATTCTGTGTCTAATACTTTCCAGTATAGCTTGGAAATCTCCTCTTGCTCTAGTGAGCAGTCCTTCTCAAGACGCCAAAGTGCTTTTCCCAATGTGTTCTTGTGTCCCCAATGTCCACAAATCTCCCTGGCTCTCTATGCCCAGCTGGGCATAGATTTTTTTTGAATCTCCCTATAAGGATTGCATCTGGGACATTTTCTAGTTTTGCACTACTTCCTAAGACTTCTCCATCTTGGTCTCTGCCCTACATCGATGATTCTGATATGACTGACATCAGTAATCAGGTATTTCCATTTTTCAGTTGTTTCCAACTCTCTGTGACCCCATTCGAGACTTTCTTGGTAAAAATGCTAAAATGGTTTGCTATTCACTTCTCCAACTCATCTTACATATGAGGAACTTTGGCTAACAAGGTTAGCCTTAAAGTAACTTGCCTAGAGTGACAGCTAGTACGTGTCTGAGGCTAAGTTTGAGTTAGGTTCTTCTGACTCCAGGATCAGCACTCTATACATGGAGCTACCTAGTGCTCTAATATAGACATACACACATGTACATACATATACATATGTGTATATGTATATAGATGTATACACACATATCTGTGCATGTACATGCATACATACATGTACACATAACCCCACTTGGGGTTTTCATGGCAAAGATACTGGAGGAATTTCCTTCTCCATTTTGCCATTTCCTTCTCCAGCTCATTTTACAGATTGAGGAACTAAGGTAAACAAGGTTAAGTAACTTGCCCAGGATCACACAGCTAGTAAGTATCTGAAGTCAGGTTTGAATTCAGGAAGATGAGTCCTCCTGACCTCAAGCTTAGTACTCTATCCACTGTACCACTTAGCTGTCTTTCTTTGGGGTGTGGGGGGTGGGAGGGGTGGTTTTATGGTGGTTATGACTTTCTATTATATTCTGGACAAATGTTGTCATGAAATATAGGCAGGAAGTTTTGAAGTTGTCTAAACATTCAATCTCTTTTATTTCTTGGTTGAAGTTACATTTCATAATATACAAACAGATATTCCCCATTGTTTCCTTTCCACATTGCTATTGATTATCAAAGATACACTGACTTGTTCTGTAGAATCATGTCAAGTTCTTATCTCCACCTTCATGTTCTGCAACAGATGCTAGTGTTTAAACTACAGTTATTTTCATGGTGTCCTGTTTTGCTTCTTTTTGTCATGAGCAGCGCCTGATGAGATGTCTGGAGATCATATGAAATGCTGTTTCTTCTTGCCTTTGGGTACAAATACATTCTGTCAACTTCCCTATTGTACCTTTACAAAGAGCTTTTATAATATTCTATTTTCTTTTGTGGTGTTTTAGAAATGAATTTTATTATAAACTGGATTTTGTGAACTGTCTTGGCAACCCATCATTTAGTGTCCAATATACTGGTGATAAGACTCTCTTTATCGAGGCTGGTTTTAGAAAAGCATACTCCTCCTATTTTATTTTTGGAACTTTCCAGAAAGTTCCAGAAACAGAACTTGCAAAATGATAGAACTTACCAAAGAATGCACCAGACTGCTACAGCTTTCAAGGATCTAAAGTCACTTCCCTGCCATAATGAAGGTTGGAATAGGAATTTGTAGAATGTTTCAATATAAAATCAAGTTTTATTTTTAGAGACTATAATTATTTTGCTAACAATTCATCTCAAAATCCTGTGAGATAAGTTCTGTTTCAATATTTATAGATAAAGAAATTTAGGCCTAGAAACTACTGTTTACTAATTTTATACAAGTTCCTAGCTTAAATGTCATTCCAAACTTACCTCTAATGAAATGTCATTTTTGTTTGACCCACCAAGTGAGGTTATATATCATTAGGAATTTGTCCTTCTAAAAGAGGAGCTCTTAACCTGGGGTCCATGGATAAAATTTGAATTTTTTTTAAATATTTTATAACAGTATTTGATTATAATTGACTTCCTTTGTAATTGTATGTATTTTATTTTGAGCATTTGAAAATATTTTTCTGAGAAGGTATCTATCTTAGGTTTTATCAGACTTTAAGAATTACAACTTAACAGGAAACTGGGGGAAAAAATTTTACAGTAAGTTTTTCTGAACTAAATTTATAAAAAATAAGAAACATGCTATAATTGATACATAGTCAAATGAGATTAACAGGTAGTTTTCAGAAGAAGAAATCAAAGCTATCAATAGTCACATGGCGAAGTGCTATAAACCACTATAGACTGCAAATGCAAATTAAAATAACTCTGAGGTACCACTTCATACCCATCAGATTGGCTAACATGACAGAAAAGGAAAATGACATGCTGCAAGGGATATGAAAAAATAGGGATACTAATGAACTGTCGGTAGAATTACAAACTGGTTCAATCATTCTAGAGAACAATTCTGGAACTACACCCAAAGGATTATCAAACTCTAAATAATATCTTTTATTCCAGCAATACCACTACTAGGTCTGTAGCCCAAAGAGATCAAAGAAAAGAGAAAGGGGCCCACTTGTCCAAATATATTTATAGCAGTTCTTTTTGAGGGGGCAAGGAATTGGAAACTGAAAAAATCCCCATCAATTAGGGAATTGCTGAATGAATTGTGGTATATTATTATGATGAAATACTATTGTGCTGTAAGAAATGATGAGTAGTATGATTTCAGAAAATGTTCTGAAGTTTATATGGATTGATACAAAGTGGAATGAGCAGAACCAAAGGAACATTGTACTCATTGATAGCAATATTGTAACAATGATCAACTGTGAAAAACTTAACTACTCTGACCAAGACAAAGATCCAAGACAATTCCAAAGGGCCCATGGTGAAAAATGCTGTCCATGCACATACAAAGCACTGATCAACTCTTAGTACAGATTGAAGCAAACTTTTTTCTCTTTTTTTTCTTCTTCCTTCTTTCCTTTCCTCCTTCCTCCCTCCCTCTCTTCCTTCCTCCCTTCCTTTCTTTCTCTTTCTTTCTTCCTTCCTCTCTTTCTCTTTCTTTCTTTGCTTCTTTCTTTCTTCCTTCCTTTCTTTCTTTTTCTTTCTTTCTTCCTTGTTTTCTTTTGCAACATGGCTAAAACAGAAATATGTTTTTCATGACAAAAAAATCACTATTTGAAAGTCATTAACCTTTTTAGCTAGTTTAGCCACAAATGCACTCCCCCTTCACCTCATTTTAGTGCCTCAATTTTCCTTCAAACCTTTCTATAGACAGTGCTTTCAACAGAAGAAGCTCCCAATCTGTCTCAAGACCTTATACTTTGTAGCTTTCAGTAAACCTTCCGTTATCTGCTGCTCAATATGAAAGGAAATAAACTCTAGAATCTATCATGCATAGAAGCATCAAAAAATCAACTAATTTCAATAGAATAGCAAAGTTACTCCCCAAATATTTTCTGTACACCCTTGACAAGCTTCTCTTACTTCTTTCAGGTATATATACTCTGGATTAGGATTGGAAATCCCCATCCTACATGAAGTCTTTCCTGATCTCTTTATTAGTGCCCCCCAAATTACTTTGCATTTATTTGTATATACTTATATATGTATGTATATGTGTTTATATGTATACACACACAAATAAATACATGTGTATATATTCCCTTCTGAAGGAATGAGAACAGAAATTGCTCTATTTTGTGTTTGTGCCATCAGTCCCTGGCACTGTGCCAGTCACTGAGTAAGTATTTGGTGATAAACTAATTAATACCAGTGATGTGCATCTTAAATAATAATGATATTTTAAGGTATGAATTTACTCCCTCAAATTCTTGATGAAGATCAATAATTCTCTAAAATAATTTTTTTCATTTCTGTATGTATCAATCAGTTGTAAAGGTTTTTTATTTTTTTTATTTTTGCTTTTTTTAATTCAAAAAAAGTGACCTCTTGTGAAACATGCACCAAGGGAAAATGTTAAATAGTTAAAACTCTGGCTTAGAATTTCCAAGGTGTCTAAGTTTTTACCTCTGCTTCCTCACTGACTCTTCTCTGACCTGAGGGGAAAAAAACATTTCCTTTTATTTGCTACTGTGCCTCATGTATCCCTTTCAATCCTGCGCTAGGGTCTGTAGCTTGCCCATGTGTTCAATATTAGTTGGAGGTCCAGCTTAACAGGTAACAACTTGTGACTTTCCCACAGTGATATAGACCTTGCCTTATCGCCTCAATGGAGCATTTAAAACCTAGAGAGTAGAAATCAACCCTGAGCTACAGAAATACCTCTTCTCTACCCTGCCCCAAGATTAAACCTAAGAAATAGGAAAGATAGATTCCACCCATCAGCTCCTACTGTCTACTTAAAATAAGAGGTGAGTTACAAGCAGGCATAGTTTCATCCAGGGTACCATAGTGAAAACAAAGCATGCAAGTTAGCAAATTGTTTCTTATTGCTTTTATTTTTAACTCTTAATCTCCTCTTTAAATAAAAGCAAATTGCATTGGTATCAACTAATATTGCTCATTAACATGATGCCTCCATTTCTTTTCTGGACCCCCACCTTACAACTTTCTCTCTCTGTATCTCTGTCTCTGTCTCTGTGTCTTTGTCTCTGTCTGTCTGTCTGTCTCTCATAATTCTAACTCTTTATTAAGCAGGATTGGATCAGTTGATTCTTTTCTCTTTTTGTTATATATGCTCCTTCCTGTCTCTAATTTTCTAGATCATAACCAGCAGCATTCTAGTCACATCATGTTATGTAGATAATACATGTGATTTTCAACGGAGCCCACAGAGGGGAGAAAGAAAAGTTTCAAGTCTTATCAGAAACATTATATTCTGACCTCACCCTTCTTTCTTTCACTAGAACTCAACTTCCTCACTTTGTTTCTTCATTATATTTTACTTTTTTCTGAACCCCCTAGCTTCACCTTCCATTCCTTAATTCTTCAAACATTCATTTCACTCTCTCCTCTAAAAATGCTGTTTTCTCCTTCCAACCCCCTACATGTTCATTCTTGCCAGGATAGGAGATTCATCTTCACTGCATAGGGATTGTGTTCTGTATAGTTCTGGGTTAAGCAGCCTGTGACAACGGGATCCCAAAGTGCCATTGGAATCAATCATTGGTGGTGTTCTGTGCCCACCCCCAAAACATACACACACACACACACACACACACACATACATGCACATGTACATGTAATTATTTCCTTATCCTTGGCCTCCTGACTACTCTTCTTTTTCAGTCATAGAATCACAGTATTTGAATAGCCTTTTAATATCCAAAAAAAAGAATCTTTCTCTTTGGCATTTCCAACAAGTGATCTAGACTTATTAAAGTGATAGATCCAGATGAAACATAAAGGTGTGTCATGTGTATATTTCTTTTTTTTCCTTCCTTTTTTTTGGAGAGGGGAGGGAGGGGAAGCTGGCTGTTAAACAATTATCAGCATACTTCTGAGCCTTCCCCAAGAAAAAGAACTATTTGTCTGAACTGGCTTAAAATGTGATTTGTAAAAGGCTTATGCAGACAAGGTTATAGGAAAGAAAAAAAGACCATTGTGTGCTCAAAGTGAGGCGTCTAACCTTTAGTTTCTGACTGTCAACAATTAGCTGTGTTTCTTTGAGAAAGTTACTTAAAATCTCTTTTTGTGTGGAGAAAGCCTGTGTATGCTTTTCAGTCTTCAAGCATCAGGCAAAATCTGTTTAATGCTAATGCATCTCTGTACACTTTTATGGGCATTTGGGTAGCACAAAGACAGAATGATAGACTGGAGTCAGAAAGACGGGTTCAAATCCAGTCTCAAATCCCACATAAATCATCTGCATTTCATTGGCATTAGCCCAACAAGCAGGAGATAGAAAGAGGAATTCCATTTAGAGTTACTGTAGACATTATAAAATATTTGGGAGTCTACCTGACATAACAAACCCAGGGACTATATGAACACAATTACAAAACACTTTTCACACAAGCAAAGTCAGATCTAAATAATTGGGAAAACATCAGTTGCTTGTGGGTAGGTCAAACTAATATAATAAAAACGACAATTCTACTTAATTTACTTATTCAGTGCCATACAAATCAAACTACCAAAAAATATTTTTAGAGCTAGAAAAAATAATATCAAAATTCATCTGGAAGAACAAAATGTCCAGAATATCAAAGGAATTAATGAAAAGAAATGCTAAGGAAGGTGGCTCAGCCATACCAGATCTTAAATTGTATTATAAAGTAGCAATCATCAAAACCACTTCATACTGGACTAGAAATAGAAGGGTAGATCAATGAAACAGGTTAAGTACACAAGATACAGTAGTCAATGATTATGGCAATCTACTGTTTGATAAATCCAAAGACCCTAGCTTCTGGGATAATAACTCACTGTTTGATAAAAACTGCTGGGAAAACTGGAAAATAGAACGGCAGAAACTGGGCATAGACCAGCATCTGACATCATATACCAGAATAAAGTCCAAATGAGTACACAATCTCTGTATAAAGGCTGATACTATAAACAAATTAGAGGAGCAAGGTGTAGTTTATCTGTCAGATTTATGGAGAATGGAAGAATTTATGACCAAACAAGAGATAGAGAACATTATGAACTGCAAAATGGGTAATTTCGATCAGGTTAAATTGAAAAGTTTTTTGCACAAAGTCAATGCAAGGGAAGGGAGGGAAGCAGAAAACTGGGAAAGAATTTTTAGAGCCAGTATCTCTGATAAAGGCCTAATTTCTCAAATATATAGAGAACTGAGTCAAATTTTTAAGAATACAAGTTATTCCCCAATTGATAAATGGCAAAGGATATGAACAGGCAGTGTTCAGAAAAAGGAATTAAAACTATCTATAGTCATATGAAAAAAATGCTCTAAATCACTATTTATTAGAAAAATGCAAATCAAAACAACTCTTAGGTACCACATCACATCTATCACATGACAAAAAAGAAAAATGATAAATGTTGGAATGTTGGAACACTAATTCATTATTGGTGGAGCTGTGAGCTGATCCAACCATTCTGGAGAGCAATTTGGAACTATGCCCAAAGGGCTATAAAAACGCACATACCCTTTGACCCAGCAATACCACTTCTAGGACTGTATTCCAAAGAAATCATAAAAATGGGAAAAGGAACCACATACAAAAATATTTATAATAGTTCTTTTTGTGGTGACCAAGAACAGGAAATTGAGGGGAATGACTTAACAAGTTGTGGTATATGAATGTAATGGTGCTATAAGAAATGATGAACAGGCAGACTTCAGAGAAACCTGGAAAGACTTATGTGAACTGATGCTGAGTGAGGGGAGCAGAACCAGGATAACATTTTACACAGTAACAGCCACAGTATGCAAGGACTGAATTTGATAAATTTAGCCCTTCTTAGCAATGCATTAAGTAAAACAATTCCAAAGAACACAAATTGGAAAATTCCTGTCACCTCCAGAGAAAGAACTATGGAGTCAGAACACAGGACAAAGCAGATTATTTCTTTTTTTTGTTTTGTTTTATTTTGTTGTTGTTTTCTTTCACATGGTTTTTCCCATTTGTTATAATTCTTCTATACCACATAACTAATGTGAAAATGCATTTAATAGGAATGTATGTGTAGAGCCTGTATCAGATTACAAGTCATCTTGGGAAGGGAGGGTGGAAGGAAGAGGGAGAAAATTTAAAACTTATGGAAGTGGTTGTTGAAAACTAAAAAGAAATAATTTAACTTTTTTTGAAAAACCCATCCTCAGACACTTACTAGCTGTGGGACTCTAGGCAAACCTTTTGACCTTTGTCTGCTTCAGTTTCCCATTCTGTAAAATGGGGATAAAAAACACACTTCCACATGTGTTGTGAGGATCAAATGCAATATTTGTGAAGCATTTTAGAAACCTTAAAGTACAATATAAATGCTAGCTATTATTACTATTATTTTGACTTTTAATTTTTTTATTGAAAAGTAATTCTACTATATGTACCAATGGAAAAAAGTACAATTATTTTCTGTAATTATTTCAATGAAAAGATAACTGGGATTTTTCCTAAATGAAAAAATAAAATTAGAACAGACATTTTCTTCAAGGTTTTTTTTTTCCTCTCGCTTCGTCTAGACGCAAACTCACATGCACAGATGTACATAGAAATTTCCAGTCATTCGAGTCTCCAGGGTGTTTGAAAATGTCTGAAGTTTCTCTAAAGAGCAGATTAGCATGTATCCTAAAAGTTCGACTGTAATACTATTTAACTGCTCTATTTTTCCATTATGGGTCTGTCAGCAGGAGTATGTTGCCCTATAGTACATGACAAGTGAAAACGCTGGTAACATTGTTTTTCATAGACAGAAAAAATACCAAAGAAGCAATTTCTTAGCTAAAATGTCACCTGTTAGATGTATGGGGCTCACTGTATTTTGTTGCCCTGGTAACCGATGGTGTAAAATGACTCCTTTGCACAGCTCCATCAGAATGATTGCATCCTGTTTTTTCCATCATTTTACAAGAGGCTGTTTTCATTCTCCCTTCCTGACCATATTAAGTGTAAAGAGATTGAATTACTGCGCTGTACCCTCTCCATCCGATGTGGATTTAAGAGTTGATATTGATGTACTGAGAACTGCGTGCTTCTTCAAAAAAAAAAAAAGCTACAAATTATAATGAATTTGACTTTTATGTATCGACCATTCAAGCAGTGAAGTAAGGTTTCTGCACCCAAGGGATAGACATGGCATGATCAGCATTTTTCACTCGAACGAATCCAATTGATAAAGCAATATACTCAGTGTCACTTTGCTTGATCTCCAGGCTTAACAATAGTCATGCTAAAAGTAGATACATTACTCCATAAATTTTACCCATAAAAAATGTGCTAGCCATAGCTTTCTCCAGCTGCACTTCTTCCAACTTTTAACTGAGCAGGGCAGAAAAATGGTACATACCAAAATTGTGCTGAGAGCGTGCAAGTGTGGGCGATGGGCATCCTAGTCACACATGCGTAGAAAGGCAACAGCAAGTGTGGTATGAGATCATAACATTAAAAAAAAATCCACCTTGTCCAAAAGTAACATTTGTACAAACCAACTCAGCCTACCTCAAATGTATAAACTGCTTCAGAAAGCACTAAGTTTACTATTAATTGTGTAGTTGTTTGTCTGTAGCATTAAAAATAGCTCAAAATACCTCGTTAAAAAAAAAAATATATATATATATATATATAAAGTAGTTTATGTAGTTAAATGGCAATATGAGAACTGTTTTCTTCAAAACATAACTTTCTTAAAAGTGCTCTGGGTAACTCAGTTTTTGAATAGTGTTCTCCTGATCCATGTTATTACAGTGAGTAATATTAAAAAAAAAACAATAACTTAGAATTATTCCAGAAGGAGGATAAAGCACTCCCTTTTCACCTCCATTTCCCAAGAACCCAAAGCTTCCTGCACAGCATAACTCAATGGCCAACTGCTTCACTAGGCATTTTCTGATCCCTCTAGTCTGGGGGTGGGGAATCTGTGGTCTTGAGGCCACATGTAGCCTTCTAGGTCCTTGGATGTAGCCCTTTGATTGAATCCACAATTCATGGAACAAATCCTCTTAATAAAAGGATTTGTTCTATAAAACTTGGACTCAGTCAAAAGGCTTCACCCAAGGACCTAGAAGGACACATGTGGCCTCAAAGTCACAGGTTCTCAACCCCTGCTCTAGTCATTAATATTCTCTTACATTTTGAATTGTTTCATATTTACTTGGTGTAAATTCTATAGTTGTTATTCCTTCTCAATAGAGTGGAAGCACCTTGAGCTAAGGTCTATTTTTTTTTTAAGTTTAATATACGGTCCTCCAGTGCCAAACATAATGCCTGACATAAGGTAGGATTTTAATAAATACTTGTAGAATTAAATTGAGTTGAATAGAAGAGAATGGCCACAAATATTTCACAAATGTGGAAATTATTTTCCCCCCTACCCCTCCCACCTCTTTGTCATTTGTCATCCATCGTTCAGGTGTTTTTCACTCATCTCCAACTCTTCACATCCCCGTTTGAGGTTTTCTTGGCAAAGATGCTTGAGTGGTTTGCCATTTCCTTCTCCAGCTCATTTTACAGATGGAGAAACTGAGGCAAACAAGGTTAAGGAGCTTGCCCAAGGTCACACAGCTAGTGAGTGTCTGAAGGCAGATTTGAACTCAGGAAGATAAGTCTTCCTGAACTCCAGGCCTGGCACTCTATCCACTGTACCACCTAGCTCTCCAGTAGAGATTCACTTCAGATTCAGGTCATAGAAAAAGGCAGCCAAAATTACTCAAATTAACAGCATTCTGTTCCTTGAATGGCTGCATTTCTTTTCTTCAGAACTTTGTTTTCAAAGCTGTTTGGGAAGTTCTGTTTCTCAGAGGAACAAATGTAGGACTGTGGTAAATGCACCAACCTCTGCTTGCAGAGCCTGTAAAGTTAGAAGATGAAGCATTTGTGATGACAAAAGGCCTGTTGTTTCTATATGGGAAATATGAGACATTTTAACCATGATCTCATGCTTTTATTTTACTGTAATTATTTTTCAATATATTTAAATTTGGAAACTTGCCAGAGACCTTGTCTTCTTTCCCCAAAGGTCTAGTTGGACACTCATTTAGCCCCTTTGGGTTTCTTTGTTCTCTTCTTCCCTTGCTCATCTCTTTTTATATCTCTCATCTTTCCCAGCCATTCAGTCACAAACTATGGTCTGTTCATGCAGATTTTTTTCCATCAGGAGAACAATGCTCAGACTCTAAACATCTATTTCTATTTTTTTTTTTAAAAGCCCTCCTTGTCACTACCAGTACATTTCCTCTGCCATTATTAATTCCTGTTGCTTAATTAAGGGAGGAAAGAGACATGAGATGTAGTTTGGGCTTCTGAAAGAACCCAAGGTTGCCCACTTGTTCTGGTACCCCCTGGTGGTCTGTAAAACTCTCCCGGCATCACTTGCTCTTCAGTGAATGGAAGCATGATGATTTCAGAGTATGCTGCTATGAATTGTTGAGTCTTGTTAAGTGGTCTTTTTGTCCCCTTGCTAATTTGGCAGGTGCTTGTTAATGTCTAATGAAAGCTGAGGGCTCTTAAGTGAAAAGCAGCTAGAGGCTGCCCATTTTCCTAAAACAGAAACAACAGGGATGGTCATGAAAACCAACTGAGTGAGGAGTAGAAAAAAGTTCTGGCCCAGCCGTGGCCTCTGAGTCCAGAGACAGGAGAGACAGGAATCCTTGTTTCTAGGTCCAGCTCTTAGATAGGCATTTGTCCATAACTAAGTCACTTAACCTCTTAGATTCTCCTCTCATTAAAGATGAAATTAAGGCTTTGAGAAGTATCAAACTCTTTAAGAAGGAATGAAATAAATTACTATTACAATTGTTGTTATTTTAAGATATTAATGTTTGATAGCATTTGCCAAGGATTTGGGTAATTAATGTTGCTGCCAGCTTTATTTTTCCAATATATGATCTCCTTAAAAAAAACAAAATCCATCCAAGATTTCATCTCAAAAGTTGCTCCTAGGTTTCCTTCCCATTTAAGACTGGAGTCCACTATATAAATGGCCCACCTGCTTGGAAGATGGCTCAAAGAGCTGGTCTCATTGGGTGCTCAATCACTGAAACAGTCCCTCACTCATATTTTAAGGAAGATGAGAGCTGCCATGCATAAGTGCCTCATAAATATATTTCCTTTGCAGGATTATAAGACATGGAGAAACTGACAACCGTGGCTAGCCCTTTCTGGAATGTGTCACATCCTATGGGGTGGGGGAGCAATCAAGTGAGAAGTTTCCTGATGGTTAAGACTCTCTCTCTCTCCCTCTCTCTCTCCCTCTCTCTCTCTGTCTCTCTCTGTCTCTCTCTCTGTCTCTCTCTGTCTCTCTCTCTCTCTCTGTCTGTCTGTCTGTCTCTCTGTCTCTCTCTGTCTCTCTCTGTCTGTCTGTCTGTCTCTCTGTCTGTCTGTCTGTCTGTCTCTCTCTCTCTGTCTCTCTCTCTGTCTCTGTCTCTCTCTCTCTCTCTCTCTCTCTCTCTCTCTCTCTCTCTCTCTCTCTCTCTCTCTCTCTCTCTCTCTCTGTCTCTCTCTCTCTCTCTCTCTCTCTCTCTCTGTCTCTCTCTCTCTCTGTCTCTCTCTCT
>NW_027185694.1:7797175-7832777 GCF_028583685.1 Petaurus breviceps papuanus | reverse complement strand
TCTCTCTCTTTTTCTCTCTCACACACACACAATGTATAGAATATGGTGAGAAAAGATGTCAGATGAAAGAACATTAGATTAATAAAAACATGAACTCTCAGACAAATTGGTAAGTATTGAACTCCTAGGAGATAAACATTGAGCACCCATATTTCCTTTTAGTAACCAAGAACATCCCTTTCTTCCTCTCTTATACCATATTATTATTAACAATAATAGTATGTTATTTCATCCTATGTCTCATACATTTGCTTTTCCTCCACTGGGCACAATAAGCTGGTCAAGCCTCTCTCTTTTACCTTTATCTTTCAGATGCTGATGTTTTTGTGTCTTGACTGAGTGAAGCTCTCTCTGCTGTCTCTGAACAGTAACTGAAAGAGATGATTTATGATTTGGATTCATGAATGCACTGTATTCATACCAAATTGTACTCCTGTTCTCTTCAAAAACAAAAGACTGAAAGCCTCTTCTTTACAGTCTTGGCGATGAATTTGTTCATGTAAAAGAAGTAGGAAAAAAGAAGTAGGAATGGGGAAAGGAGGGAGGGAGGGAGGAAGGGAGGGAGGGAGGGAGGGAGAGAGAGAGAGAGAGAGAGAGAGAGAGAGAGAGAGAGAGAGAGAGAGAGAGAGAGAGAGAGAGAGAATAATTGGACTGCCTGCAATCAGCCTTGATCTTTGGATAAATAGAGGATTTTTCTTTACATAGTCCTATGTCCTTCTAGGTAAGAATGATTATATTAAATTGGGCTTTAAAATTTTGACATGGTAAAACCATTTAATAGAATATGAACCGTGAAAAATGAGTGTTTCTATGCATGTACACAAGGGATTTATAAATACACACACACACATATATATAGTCAAGCACACACATGTATATATACATATATACATGTGTGTGCTTGTCTATTTTTTTGTTCACTTTTGCTCTGAAATCTTTCTTTCTTATAAGGACATAGCAATCATCTCCCTGAAACTTTCAATATCATACTTTATTCCTTCCTTTTTTCCCAGGGAAGGTCATCTTAAAATCTCATTTGACAATACAATCCAACATGACCATAAATCATCGTGCACATGTAGGCACGTGCACACACCATCTTCCTCATCAGGGCCTCACTGACTAATTTAGCCCCACTGATTTGATATAACTGGATAAAATTTTATGACATTCTGTGATAGTAAATATGTCTGCTCTCATTCACAGCTTGGGAAAGACTAGAGAGCCATTACATCTTAATTGGGTAATTTCTTTTTAGATCTCTAAAGGCAAGGTTGCTGCTTTAGAAGCAACTCAGCACAGAGCCTCCAGCTCCAGCTGTCAAGTTACTGGAGATTCTAGAGAGACTGTAGGCCAATGACAAGGTCTGGAACATTTTTAGACTTGTCAGACTTTTTCTGTAATCAGTCTTGAAACATAGACTTTTTTCCTTCAATCTCACTTGATCCTATTAAATCTCCTTCCCCTTCCCCTTTTCCAGTTTCTAATATGTTTCAGTTTTAGGGGTTTCAACAAATTTAATACCCATGGGTTTATACCCTCAATGGATTTGTTCTGATTCTTCTTAGCAAAATATGTACAGAAAATTTAAATCTGGAAGAAAATGGGTCAGCTTCATGAAAGGATCAATTATACAGGGTGATTTGATTGGTACTATGAAATATACCGGTGCTGTTTTTCAGAGACAAAATGAAGCAATGTGAGGAAAAGCATACTGAATTAAGCATCAGTCCAATCCAATCCAGCAAGTATTTTAAGGATCTACTCTGGGCAACCAATATATATCAAAAGTGGACCTTGAAGCCATTGTATTATGGCCCTAGACTAGTCATTTAACATCTCTGTTTCACAAGCAAATCTCTAAAGTTAGAAGTTACAGAGAAGGTGCCAACCTGAATTGGTAGAAAGAATTTTCCTTTCCAAGGAGTTCTGAATATGTATAATGAAATCACAAATCCAGTCCGTATCTCTGTCCTACTATGTGCAAGTCACTGTGGGGATGCAAAAAACAAAAACAAACAGAAACTTCCCTCAAGAAGTTTACTAATGTGATCTAGTGGAAAGAACCCTGAATTGAGTAATGTTCAAATCTTGGCCATGCTACTTTTTTTAATTCTTGTTGATCTTGGGCAGATACCTTAATCACTCTGGGTTACCAGTTCTTCTTTATTTGTCAAATGAGAGCAGTGGAGCAGATGATCTCTGCTGTCCTTCTAGCTAAAAGACCCATGAATAATGACAACATGAAAAAGGAGGAAGAGACAATCGACAATTATGGGGACTGTGAAAGGTTTCCTATGGGATCTGATACCTGAGCTGAAACTGAGTGGAAGTGAGGAAGAAAAGAAAGAATCATTTATTAAATGCCTACTATGTGCAAGGCCCCTAAGCCATGTGCTTCACAAATATTATTTGATCCTCACAACAACCCCAGGAGGTAGATGCTATGATTATTGCCATTTTGCCAATGAGGAAACTGAGGCTGACAGTAGTTAAATGGCTTGTTCTAGGTCACACAGCTGGTAAGTGTCTGAAGATTTAAACTCAGGTCTTTCTGACTCCAGGCTCAGGGTTTAAGTACATTCCAGGAATGGGGATAAGCCTCGGCAAAGGTTCATGAAGAGCAAAATCAAAGCAATAGTGTCTAAATATTCAATAACAATGTGAGGGGGAAGGGGGTATGTCTGACAAAATCACAGAAAACTTAAATAGAAAGAGGGAGAACAGACTCAGGGCAACATACAGGGGGGGAGGGAAAGACATCCCAAGGTGGGAAATAGATGTGGGTGCAATTCCCACCACTCCAAAATCTGCACAGCACATTATCTGTACTTTAAAGAGAAGGAGCAATCAGCAGCGATTGAAATATCCCTGAATGCAGTTCTAATGACGTTCCTTTTCTCACTCGCTCATCTGGAGTCAAAGGCTGTTACTGGGGATGCATGCAGTCAAAGACATTGGAAAAGTAAATCCCTACATATAAGCCACTAGAAAAGAATCTTTGGGGGCAGGGGGGAAGAACGCGACTAGATGGAGTAAGTGACCAGTAGAAATATCCTAGAGACTGCCTATTTGTCTGTGCAATCATCAGAAAAAGGAGAGAAGGAAAATGAAAGGTATCAAACTTTATAAAAATATGCCCACTAACTTGCTTTGAGTGAGGACCGTGGGATGAGCTGCAAGCCCAATTCTTAGCAATATATCCAAGACTCAGGGGACTATTCCTGCTTCCTCTATCAATCAGGCTTAGTTACACAGCAGCTCATGTCAGGTCATATCAAATGTGGCTTGATGTAACATGAGGTCACATGGCCTGATGGAAGGCAGGAGGAGAACTGGAAAACAATCTCTTTCTTTTTAAAAAATATGATGGTTGCAGGAGGGCAGGTATGAAGCAAACTTTGGAATGTGGGAGAACAGAAATGAAGGTAATAAAACTAGGCTACTAAATAATAAATGATTCTTTCTCTACCTTGTCTCACCCATGGATACCAAAGTCTCAGAGGCTTGATTAAGTCATTTCATAATATCTATGTAGGTGCTGAATATAGCAGGTGTGGGTGTAAGAATGCCTTCTGTCCAAACACTCTTTACTCACCTGGGAAATACAGCCATCTCATGTAAGTGGAGATACAGCTGTTTTTAAGTATTGTCTTCAGAAAGCTCCAAGAAGAGGCGAAGGTGACCATACTACCCAGCTGAAATTATTGAGGAAATGAAAGAAAAAAAAAGGAAGCTCTCTGAAGAGCCTAAATGATTGAGTGCTTAGCTGTGGCTGCTGGCACATCACAGTGAGGAGCAGGTGATTTGGGAGAGGTGGGGAGGGGAGATAATGTGCTCTGATCACTTAACCTCAGATCTAAAGGGTACCACCTGCCACTGGGATTTGTCACTTTTCTGGTATGATTATACAAGGGAGAAAGGGACTAAGCATGGCAAGCTCTTGATAGAGAGAGACATCCAGCTGTCAGTATTCCAAGATGTCAACGTGAGATGTCCACTGCCAGGACTCACAATCTCAGTCTTCTGTTTCCTTCATTAGCAGGTTAAACTATGCCAGTGAGCTGGAGACTCTTTATGAATTAATCCTCAGAACAAGACAAAAGAGTTGGTAGAGGGAAAAACTACAGCTCTGGAATGAGAGAACTTGGGATCAAGTGGGACCTGTCACTTAATCTGACTGGCCCTCAGTTTCCTCATCTAAGAAAAATGCTTGTAGATGGCCTCTGAAGACCCTACCAGTTCTAGAGCAACTTAAACAAGTATTTTATATGCTACATTTGAATCACATTGTGGTAATGGATATAATTGTGCAAAAAAAAATCCCTCCATTAAGTGGGGGTGACATAAAGGGCTTGTGATCTTGCCATCCCCCAGTGTCTTACTGGGTACTTCCAGAAAATTAATTCAACAAACATATGTTCGATGCCTATCATGTACAAGGCACTGTTCTAAGTACCAGGGATGTAAAGGAGAAAACCAATGTAATTCCTGTCATTGAGAGACCTACAGGTTAATGGACCATATGCCTTCTTTAATACACTCGTTCTCAGTGTTCTCTAGTGAATCATAATTCAAGTTACATTCTGTAACTATGGGTGGACTTCCAAGTTCTGTGGTGGCCTCTCTTCTCTTCTGTCTCTATGTTCTCTTACTTGAATTTTGTCATCAGCTTCCTTAGGTTTAATCAATCACTATGAAGAAGATAATCTGATCTCTATTTCTAGACCTAGTCTCTCCCCTAAGCTCTAGTCCTAAATCACAGACTTCCTATCAGACACTTAGAACTAAATGTACTGTAGACATCTAAATTTAACATATCAAAACCACAACTCAATGCCCTTTTCTACCAAACCCACCTCTTTTCTCTATTTCTAATGAGTCGGCCAGGTTCACAAACTGGGTGTCATTCAGGATTCTTCATTCTCACTCCACCGATCCAATCAGTTGCCAAATCTTTTTTTACCTTTATAATATTTCTTATACTTCCTTCTCTCCTCTCACAAAACCTCCATCCTCATTCATGACCTCATCATCTCTCACTTGGGTTATGATTACCTGATAACTCTGCCTTAAATACATTACACTTACACATCTTCCCTACAATGGCCGAAGTGATTTTTCTAAACCCTGAGCTTCCTCCTTCCATCTCTCACTCAATAAACTTCTGTGGCTCGAGGTTACATTTGACTATGAGTTCATTGAAAGCAGAGACTGTCTTTTGCCTTTCTTTGTATCATCAGAGCTTAGCACAGTGCTTGGTACATAGTAAATGCTTAATAAATGCTTGCTGACTGATTAACTAATTTCCAGGAGCAAATCCAAATATCTGTTTCTCATTTAAACCTTGTCACAACCTGGCTCTACCCTTTCTTTTCAGGGTTATACCTTACTTCCCTCCATGCATTCTATAGTCAATTGAACTTCTTACTGTTTCTTATAATGCCTTCTGTCTCTTGATTCCAAATACTTGCCTCCAGTGTCTAGAATGATCTCTGTCCTTACCTCCACCTTGTAGAATACTCTTGAAATCACTGGTTTCTTTCCACACTAAGCTCAAGTGCCACTTTTAACATGATGCCTTCCATGTGTCCCTGTAATAGTAATGGAATTTAAAGATTCCCCTGTATTGGCTTGGTTTTTGGTGTTAAAACCCAGAGCTTGTGAATCCCACTTGTGGGATGGACTTGTTGACTGAAAAGAGAGTGCTGAACTGGGAGGAGCTGATGACGTAAATTTAGAGAGACACAAGAAAAGAGAGAGGCAGAAGAACTTTTTGGAAGCAGCACCTTTGGAGGCAGAGAGAGACTGAGAGGATTGCTGAGGGCCACTTTGAATTGCCCAGGACTTTTGAGAGCTGCCACCCGGAGCTGCCAAGGACTGAGGAGACAGGGCTGTTATGCTGGTACTTTGGCTGTTTTGATGTTGTTTTGCCAGATTTGTCCACTGGTGAAAGACAGTCCTGTCGTTGCAGAAGTTTGGGAACCTTGATGTTGGTCAGAAGCCCTGAAGAAGGATTTTCTTGTTGTATGTTTACAGAAATCCTGGAAGAGGGTTTTGCTAATGTTTTCAGGGGTCCTAGGACTGTTCTTCAGACAGAGAAAGAATTAATGAAGAGACTGGCAATGTATCTTGTGGCCTTGCTAAGCTTTGTCTCCCCAGGAACAAAGATTGCTGAGAACTTGCCTCTTGTCAAGATGAAGATGTCAAGAAAAGACCTCCATTTGAGTATTAAGTGCTGTGCTTAAGCTTGTTGTAACTCTGGGGTAGATTCAATTGTGATCCAAGGGTGGGGAACTTTTGACCTTTTTGTGCTCTGTGACTGAACAAATGAATGTACTTTACTTATGATTAGAAACTAATCTCCATTTGAGAAGAGGGGCTTTGTGATGGACTAAATGAAGGTACAGCCTAGGGGTGGAGTAGTATTTAGAAGAGGGACTTTGTGATTGATTAAATGAATGTAATGTCCTGGGGTGAGGTAGTACTTGATTAAATCAGGTAGTACTTGGAGATTATTAAATCACACAGTAAATGCTGTATTTTGAATGATGTCATATTTTGATCTTCTCTGTTCTTAATTTGTCACTGAATAAAATGGAGAGCACCTATGCTGGTATTTTGAACCTTGGGAAGTTGCCTTTGCTTGGCATTACATTACAGTCCCTCAGTTGTGAATGCCACCCCCAAAAACGTTACCTTGTATCTGCTTTCTGTGTTTTGTATTTATCTATATATGTTCATGTTGTCTCCTCCATTGACTGTCAGTCAAATAGCTTTCTGTTACATGTACCTTCAAATATAAGGGGTACCCGCTAAACCCTCTCTGCTCTCAGAGAACTAAATCTATTCTTCCTCTAACTCTGACCCTTTGGTGGATGTCAATGCTCATCTCATTAGTTAAGGGTTTGTGTGACATATCAAAAAAAATTCTCAGGGTTCCAATTCCCATACTGCTGGAATAAAACTCCCTCTGCCCTTCTCTTTCCCCATTCTGTGAATCATTTATTCACTTTTAACTACCAGAACTATTATAAGAATTTTATTGTTATCAATCAAAGATAAAATAGAGATATTAATTAGTATCTAACATGGACAGAGAGCACATTATCTCTAAGATCACTGATCCTAGACTCTACCCAAGCAGAAATATTTTGAAGACTGAAATTCATCCTTCTATCTTGGGGGGGTAAGGGGGGGGGGGCACCGGAGATAAGAGATTTCCTGGAAATTCAGTTCTCAGTTGCTCCCAGTTGGGAGCTGAGTAAAAGGGTTTTTCCACTCACGTATCTGAAGTAACCAAAATAAGACTTCCCAGCAATGTAATGTAAGAACACTTAGATTCACCAGGGAGTCTCTCCCACCATAACTTGAGCATAGTAGGTGGCACCAGTCACTGAAGACAGTGAGTGGAGGGAATTAGCTTCTACCCTTGCTCTACCCTTTGAGCCTGTAGCATTTGCCAGGTTTATTCAGTCCTGTCCAAATGGATGCTGGGAGACAATGTACACATTCTTTTTAACTAGGCATCATATCAAAGTCTCTCTAGAATGTTCATTTTCATCTTTGTAAAAAGAAAACATATTCGTGTCCATCAACTTTTCCCTTCCCTCCTGTTCCCTTTTGTTCCCTTCCCTTCCCTTCCCTTCAATATCCTTCTCTTCCATTCCTTTTCCTTCCCTTCTTCCTTACTCATTCATTCCCTTTCCCTTTCTTTCCTTTCTTTTTCTTTTTAGCGGGATCCATGGGCTTCCCTACCACCCTGAAGCTGGGCTTTGAAAGAAGAAAGGAGTTCAGCCTGTGAAAACACAAGCAGATGACTTGTGGAAAAGCACAGTGACAGGAGAGGGTAGGACAAGGTCTGGGAAAACCAGCAGCCATTCAGTGTATCTGGAACCAAGTGGAATATGTGAAGAGTCAAAATGGATTCCAGAAATGCAGACTGGAGCCAGTTTCTTAAGGGTCTTGGACACCAAGTTCTAGGAGCTTGTATTTTATCCTGTAGGCAATAGGAGTCATTGAGGAACAGTTCTATACTTGTAAATCAAATTAAGGTTAAGTAAAAATGTCAAAATCTAGAGGTTAGCAAATTAATTCCTTAGTCCAGTCAAAGAAACTTAGCATGCTCAGGAAAGTGCTCTGAGTCTTTGTCATCAAGTCAAAAAGCACTTAAGTGCCACGTGTTTATATGATTGTTCCAGATGTCATGCAAAGCAGCCTAAGTCAGCCCAGTGTTGCTTTACCACTGTATTAAAGGTACTGCAGTACCTTTTCTCTTTTCTCTCTAGCAAGCCCTTTTGACACTCTAGTCTCTCTGCATTGCCACAGAGACCTCTTCACCCTTGAAGTCCATTTCACCCCTTGATGCATGCACTCTCCTCTCCTGTAACCTTGTCGTGGTTTCATGATTTGTTGCAGTGGGACTCTCTCTAAGAATTCAGACTCAAACCACCTCCCATCCAAGTGAAGGCATTTAGGGGGAATGACACCTCTAAAAGTCTGAGTTTCTAGAGGAACCAGCAACTTAGAAAGACAAGACAGATCATTTTATAGTGTAATGATGTTCATCACACAACAGAAATTATGAATATTAATAAACCAGAAGGACTTTGTGAAGGGACTAGGTATTAGGGGAGGGGGGATCCCAGCCTCAGTGGAACTGCACATGAGGTTTCTCATGATGCATACAGAAAAACCCAAATGGGGTGGGGGGGTTACATATGATCATGATAAACCTCTCCATGTCATGAGTTTTCTCTAGGTCAGTTCTTTACTATTACTGTGCAGGAGAAGCCCTTTCTGTGGTTCAGTGGTCAAGCTTCCTGCTCTACATCCTGATGGCGTTGCTTTCTCATTGGCTAGCTATTGTGATCCTGTTTGATCAAGATGGAAAGTTAGGTATTCTAGTCCGGTCTTGAGGCTGATGGATGATTTAGTTGTGGTTGAGCACATGGACACACCTGTTTAAACATGAGAATTGGATCTGGGGCAGAGGCTAGCTAGAGGTGTGGTCAAATCAGGGCATGCCTATTGTCCAGTAAGGCTCATAAGGAAGTTAGAATATTGGGGCTGGGTAGCTTTATTAGGATTCCATCAGCCTCTTCCTCTGTTTGGCTGATTCTTCACAGAATCTCCATTTTCAGGGAAGGCATCTCTTCATTCCTTTCCAGGATTCATTCCTGACTTTCTGGAATTTTTTTTACCACGTCCAATGACATCCCCCCTTCCCCTTTCAGCTTCCTTAATGTGTTGTTAGATCCTCCCTTGGATCATAAGCTCCTTAAGCGCAGAGACTGTCTTTCTGCTTGTATTTGTATAGCCAGTGCTCAGCACAGTGCCTAGCCCATATAAAGGGCTTGATAAATGCTTGATTTGACTGATCTGTAACATTTTCTGTTTTGTAATTGTGCCATTAGGAAGGGAAAATGCAAATTAAAAAAAATCTGCTTGGCATATGTGTTTGCTTAAGCTAAGTGCTAATGTGTGGACATTTGGCATCAGGAGTTTTAGACCTGCCAACCTTGTGGCACTCCTAAAAGAGCTTATTGGCAAAAGAGGAATTCGGATAGAAAATGAGATGCAAATAATTTGAAAGAGAGCAGTGAGGGTCACTTTTGGCATCTGACTTTATTTATAGAGTTCAAAGCCAGCCTGCAGAGCAATGAAGAAAGGACTTAAAGAAACCCAGTTAGTTTGATACACTTTGACTTTTTCACCCGGGGAAGAACATTGGACAAAGACCCAGTAAGCACTACTGCTAAATCCTGCCCATGACAATCATAATAGCTAAAGAAGGTGCTTACTTCTCAGGAGAGTGTTACCTGTGGAACAGTCTGGTGAGTTCTTTCCTTTTTTTCATTGAGATGCCCAATGTCACAGAGCACTGCGGGGGGAGAAGCCATTTTATTTTGTGTTTTCACCATTTGGACAATATCCAGGAAAGAAGACCCAAAAGGACTAGAGGTTTGGCATGGGATCTGAGAGCTGAAAGAAAGGTCCCTAATTAGCCCAGAGAATATTGTGTCAAGGGAATTGGGGGCAGGTGATTTTTAGAATGCTCTTCAAGGATGTGGAGTGTGTTGGTATTTGGAATAATTCAATTTTACAAACATTGATTAAACACCTGCCATGTGCAAGGCACTAGATTAGGCATTGGGGAAGCAAAAACAAAAAATACATATATAAGTAAATAAAATGCTAAGTATATACAGATTAATTTCAGGAAGCAGAGAAAATTAACAACCGGGATGGGGAGAGGAAATCAGAGAAGGTCTCATTTAGGAGATGGAATCTTGAGAGAATGTTGGGACTCTAAGAAATGAAAGTGAGGAGGGAGTGCATCTGAGACATGGAGAATAATGAGCAATTGTGCTTTAGCTCTGCAGGATCCTACTACTAATTAGCTGTGTGACCCTGGGGAAATCACTTAACCTCTCTGCCTCTCAGTATGCTCCTCCATAAAACAAAGCAATTGGACTAGGTGATATCTGGAGGTCCTTCTAGGACTGACATTTTATGATTCTTTATGACTGAGTTCCTTATAAATAATAATCAGGAAATTGTCCTAAGGCTGGGTTAGTAGTCATCGTCAGGAACTGTCTATTGTGGGAAGCAATCCATTGTGACTGAGGCATCCAAAGGGAGCCAAGACCCATAGCGGGAGGCATTGTAGTTGCTTGACCCCCATCTTACCTATGAAGGCAATACTTTTGCAATCATTGTTCATTTCATCAGGCATTAAGTGAAGTTTGCTTTTGTCTATTGTGTTCTCTTTTAGACAAAAGTACAGAAGGCAATAGCCTTTGCCTCTAAACTCCATCTCTGTTATGAGAAAACTGGACTAGGTGATTGAAAGGTCCATTTTAGCTCTATCAGTCTATAATTCAGGTACCCATAGTAACCTTTGCCTTTATTGTCCCCAACATGGGTAACTCATTGGTTTCAGCAAGGATTGTTGATTAAAAAAAAATACCTCTTGTTCTTCAGATAGACAAATAATAGAATGGTTGTTAACAATTTCTTTGCCATGAGCACACTGCCCTAGGGGAGAGAGGGTAGATCTATGCCTCCAACTCAGAATAGTTCAATAGCTGGCTCACTTGTTGTCTATGCCCTTTCAGTCTACGCTCTTTGGACCATTGGTAATGATGGAGTCTCTGAGGATTGGCCCTTTCATTCACCTTATTCTGTTAGTCTTAACAAGTGAACAACCATGAAAAATAACAATCATTCAATTTCATTTAGAAGCTTAAGGAAAGGAAAGAAAAGAGGGAAATTATGGAGAAATGAAAACAACTTCAGGAAAGAAGAGTCTTGCAAGTTAGGTCTTAGTAAGAAAAATTCTGATGGAATAGAAGTCTAAGGGACTACTTGCATCCTTTCCTTTACCCAGTCCTCCAAAGGAAGGAAAGCAGATAATAGATGACTTGTAAGTAGTCAAAGTTCTTGAATATTTTTAAAACTTTCTTAATAGAAGAGTACATTGATATAACTATCTTCAGATGCCACCGAAGCCAAAGAGCTATCCTTGAAGAAATGGAAAAATAGAAAGCTAACCTATATTAACAAGGACTAATGCTGCTGAAAAGCAATTCACAAAACTGAACGAATGGATTCAAGTGAGTAGGGCTTGATGATGACGCACCAAGATAATTAGCCTGTGCTATTGTGAAGTCATCTGCTCTGTGAAATCTTATAGAATGTAAATTCATCGAGAAAGTAGGAGTTGTTTCATTCTTTGTATTTACATGCCCAGAATATACTGTAGTGCCCGGTATATTGTAGAAGTTTAATCAATTCTTACTGACTGATTGATTGATTGAGAGAAGTCTGAAGACTGAAGCGGAAAAGGTAGCACAAAAGTTGACAGAAAAGAAAAATGCTAATCCCTGTGCCCCCAAGGTATTTTACTTAAATTAAAGGTTAAAACTGAATTTGAAAGATACTAAGAGAAGCTTAATCAAACAATCAGTTTAAAAACAATCCCAAAGCACAAGCAACCAAGACATTGGAATTGCACCACAATCATTTTGTTTCCTTCTGTGCTAGAGTGACAGGCTGTGGTGATAAGGGAAAAGCAATAGCTCTAATCTCTCTGGACTCCAGTAAGGGTCTCTAGATGGTGATTCTATCCAATATGACATTCTCTTCAACAAGATAGGGAGATATATTCTAAATTGAAGGACTCCACTCAAAGGGTACTTATCAATGGCTAACAGCCAACCTACAAGACATACCAAATCTAGTGCAGTAGAAATTGAGATAGATTTGGAGAACCTGAGGTTCAGATGCCGACTCTGTTATTTACTACCTGTATGACATTGGAAATATAACTAAGCATCTCTAGATCTCAGTTGGACTGGGGGTCTTGTCCAGTTTGAAATCTACATTCCTATAATCTATAATCTAGCACCCACAGGGTTCTAGGGGTCAGGCCTATAGCTTATTGTCTTTACCAGGGACCTTAAGGTTTCTTTTAATGTATGATCATTGTTTTTCAATGGTACCAAAGTGGAAATATTCCTTCGAAAGATTTTAAAATAATACCTAAAAATTAGCCACAGCATTCATCCAGAATGAAATTCAATAAGGAAAACTGCAAAACAATAAATTAGAGATCAAAAATAAGGCCTTCACATACCATATTGGAAACTATTGGATTAGAGGAATTGGAGAGGGACCACAATAGAATACAACCCAAATGTCAGTGAACATGGTTATTTTTAAAATACACAATACAGTATCAGGTTATATTAATAGTAGCAGTGGTAGTAGTAGTAGCTGTTGTTGTTGAGTTATGTCTGACTCTTCATGACCCCATTTGAGGTTTTCTTGGCAAAGATACTAGCATAATTTGTCATTTCCTTCTTCATTTCATTTTGCAGGTAAAGAAACTGAAGCAAACAGGGTTAAGTGACTTGCCCAGGGTCACACAGTTAGCAAGTATCTGAGGTCAGATTTGAACTCGGTAAGATGAGTCATCCTGACTCCAGGCTTCGTACTCCACTCACTGTGCCACCTCTCTACCCTTAGGACATACAAAATATAGATATGCGTTACTATGTTGTATTAATTGTAGTAGGATTCATAAAGACCCACAAACAATTCTACTATTCTCAGTAGATTTTAAGACTTTGATGGAATATTAAGGACTGTTTTAAGAGAATTGTCAAAAAGCTGGGAGTGGTACAGAAAAAAGGACATAAAATTATGGAAGATTGACAGATGTCCTTTGAAAAAGGAATCTAAACTTAATGGACAAAAAATATGCTAAGAACAGATTATTGGGTGGAGGACTAACCTTGTAAATACATAGAATAGGCTTCACACAATAGAATTTTCAAGTGTTTAAAAGGCTTACTGAACTTTCCAAACCTCCTCCTCCCAAATTTGAAGACTGATGTTTGAAATGTTGCCATTTGGGTTCTATTCTTTTAAGTTAAGGTGTTGACCTCTGCTAAAAGGCAGTAGGAGCAATGTAATGACTAACCTCATAGTCATGTATGAGTCATTGATGCCTTGGTAGGGATGGTTTTTTTTTATTCTTTTCTAGGACAAGATTTTAATAATGAGAAAGAGAACATCCATTCGGTTGATGGTGACTGATGGAGTGAAAAGCCATTTTTAAGTGGAAAGACATACAAGTCTAGGGGCTAATAAAGACATTTTTTTTCTCACTTCAATGTTTTTCCCCAGGCATCCCAAGTATGGCCTTTATAAATTCATAGAATCGGAGTCAGGGAAATGGATATGGGCTTGGAGATTTTATAGTTTAACTGGCCAAGTCATTTCCCCCCCCCAAAAAAAAACAAAGGGCAGAGGAAGAGGAAAAGCATGTCACTTATGAGAGATTGATCAATTATTCATTTTCTCAAAAACTTCATTTAGCACATATTTATTAATACCTATGATACATAGGGCATTGTTTACCGTGCCATTAGAGAGAAGATAAGGTTTATTACCTAGGCTTTATCCTTGACTCTTCACTCTTCTTCACCTCAACTATTCAGTCAGTTGCTGAATCTTACCATTTCTACTTCCACATCTCCCACAACCGACTCCTTTTCTCCACTCACTCACCTAACACTTTAGTTCAGGTCCTCATCATCTCTTGCCTAGATTGTGGAAACAGCCTCCTTCTTGACTTCCCTGTTTCAAGTCTGTCCACTACAATCCATCCTACACATCACTGCCAAAGTAATTTTCCTCCCAAGCAGCTCTGACCATGCAGCTTCCCTGCTCAGTCAACTCCAGTGACTTCCAGTTGCATCTAAGATAAAAGATGAATGCCTCTATTTGGACTTTAAAACCCTAGACAGTCTGGCCCCAACCCATCTTCCCAGAATCATTGTATATGATTCTCTCTCATACTCTCCAATCCAGACCAACTGGCCTTCTCTGTATTCTTCATATATGACACTCCATTTCAGATCTCTGTACCTTTTTTACTAGTTGTCCCACATGCTTAGAATGCATTCCTTCCTTCTGCCTCATAGATTCCTTCTGTTCTTTCTACCCAAAAAAAATCAGTCTGTCATAGATTTAGGATTGGAAGACTTTGGAGGGCATCTAATCCAACCTCTTCATTTTATGGATGAGGAAACTGAGGATCACAGAGATGAAGAGACTTGTCCAAAGTCACAAAGTTAATAAGCAATAGAACCTGGATTTGAACCTGGGACCTCTGTGTCTTCTTCCATTTTCCCTTAAGAATGTGCTTATATAAAGGGAGTCACATCATGAGGGGATGAGCTCCATCTCCATACAAATTATAAATACTTGTTCACAAATAGCATTTTGAACTTTTGGGGAACATAGCATTAAAGGTTTCTGTGGTGTCTTTGTGTCAATCCTGGCCTAGATTCAATATTATCAGCAATTCATCATTGCAATTTATAAAAACAAAAAGAAAAACAGAACAAAACAGAGAGACAATACCCAAGACCACTGTTCGTGTATTCAATGAATTCTGTTGTTTGGCAAGTCCAGTTTCTTATCAATATGCTTATGCATTCCACATGATTGCATATATTTTGGTCTGTTTGTTTTTCTCCAAGCTTTCTTCTGTAGCACTACTTTTGAGGTAGTGTGGTGCAGTGGATAAAGTTCTGGATTTGGAGTTAGAAGGACCTGAGTTCAAGCGATGACTCTAAAACCTAGTAATTATGTGCCTATGGACACCTCTGAGCCTTGGGCAAATCTCAAAATTGATCAGTTTCAGACTAGTGGCCATCTTTCTCTGCAGGGAATTCCCACACTGATGAAATCATAGGTCCTTGACATATTGATCTACCAACAAAGAGAGAACAATCTTGTCTGCCTGTTCAGCTGTGTTGTATGTGAACATGAAGTCTCAAACAATAGAAAACCCACTTTCAAGCAGGGTCAGAGAATAGTTCTTGCAGGCCTTGCCACCTTCACTTCAGGTCTATGTTGTGTCCTCTCCCATATTCTCTTTGTAGAGTAAGTGGCCACTTATTTGGAAGGAATTCATGGACTCTGTTGCCTCTGATGCCTTTTACTAGCCAGAGGCTAGTGACTAAAATGACTGTTTTATGTTTTGCTTTAAGACCAAAGGGGTAATCTTGAGGAGTTGCTATCAAGCATTTTAATGCTTCTACTTCAATGATCCTCTGATATTTTCCTAAGACTATATGCAAATGAAAGTTTGTGTGGTCGAGAAGAGTTACTCAAAGTCAGGAAGACCTTCGGTCAAGTCCTTCCTATCTCTCTCTGGTACTTATGCCTGTGACTTTGGGTCAGTGCCTCCAAGCAACTCTAATACTGTAAATCACAGAACAGGTGCCGATCTACATTTGTATAAAGAGTCCCCAAACAGATCCAGCCTTTAATTTAAAAAAAAATTCTAATCATAGGAATGTTTTCTTTACTGACCAATACCAGGCC
This sequence comes from Petaurus breviceps papuanus, assembly GCF_028583685.1. NCBI lineage: Eukaryota > Metazoa > Chordata > Mammalia > Diprotodontia > Petauridae > Petaurus > Petaurus breviceps. The sequence goes on along the minus strand of NW_027185694.1, from coordinate 7,816,871 downwards.
TGCCTTATGGAGTATTGCAGTGATACTGACCCGATTTTGTCAAGGCAGGGGAGATAGCAATGTACTTTGCAGGATAGATTTTCCAAATCTGTCTGTCCTAGTTTTGACTAAAAGAACATTTTTTGTTTTCTTGACTTGTTGGAGAGTTTTGTGCCCTTCCTATTCCCAACAGCTGTGCTTCTATGATGGGGTGACACCATTTCTGCACATGGTATATAATTTGTGATTAGTTTGTTAAGCCCTCCAGGGAGCACCGAATGAAAAGAGTGATACAACTGTCAGCCATTCCTGTTATCATGAAAGGAGAAGCCTGGAAGCAGACACTCAGAACAAAGAACATTTGAAATCCCAAGCAACCTGTCAGCTCATTAGCTAGAGTCTTCAGGACACCTCTCCAAACTTGTTGGTCAGTCTTGTTCCACTTAAGCATCAGGTGATCTAGCTTCCTGGGAACAGAAGAAATTTTGCTTTAGCTAGAAAAAAAAAAAAGAGACAGGGAGTGGATAATTTTGTAAAGCGATTGTGATATAAAGCCAAAATTGAGCTTGAAAAGAATAAGACACATTGCAAATAACCCTGTTGCTTCAGGGATGCTGGATCCTGTTGTCTGCAACAATTTTGTTCTGTACTGTTGCGCTTCGTATAAAGTCAGTCAATGCAATCCATAATTGCACTAAGTAGTGTGAAAGGAAACCTGTTACAAGGCTAATATGATAATGGGAGTTATCTGGGCAACTGGAGGGAAGACAGTTATTAGAAATATAATTTTTCATGATTTTTTTTGTTCAGGAAAAAAAGGAAGCCTCATTAAGTATGGTTTTAAATGAGTTAAATTTTCTCATTTCTCTGACAATTAATTTCCATGCAGCCCAATTACAATTTGCAATTCTGATGCTTTGCTGTTGTTACCTCTGAGTGAACTGGTTAGAAAACAGCAGAGGGCAGTGCTGAGCTAAAACTGGTGTCCCTGTCCTGTTTCTGGCAGTAAAATAGTGCTTGTTAGCAAATGAAATCTTAGGGCTAACTTTGCCACAGAGGAAATTAAACTGCTAATTACATGTGTATAAACCACTAAAAATGGGTCCAGTTGTTGCTCAGGGTTTCAGAAACACCCATCTCTCTTCCCTGGACTGAAAATATGCAATTATGGCAGGAAATAACACCCACTGAATACAAATACATTATATGTATGTATGTGTGTATGTGTATGTATGTGTGTATGTATGTATGTATCTGTAGAAGTAGTCTAACCACTTACACAGTTAGTCCTTTGCTATTAACAGTTATTTGTCAGAACACACTTTACAAAGCTGCCAATGTGATATTCCTAAAACTTTCAGGAAGTCACTTCTCTAATCAATAAACTTCAGTAGTGCCCTGTTACCACTAGGACAAAATACAATCCCTAATTTTTTACTTTTTAAAGAATAAATATTTTCTCCACCCCCCCATTACATCTTAAAATAATTTTTGATGTTTTTCTAAAAGTTTTGAGTTCTGAATTCTATTACTCCTTCCCTCTCTTGCCCTCTCCCTGAGGTGATAAACCATTTACAACCTGGCCCCAATGTACTTTTCCAGACTTATTATGCATGGATTTCCTTCAAGCATTCTGATCCAACCAAACAAGCTTTCTTGCTGCTCTATCTCTGGTCTTTGTACAGATTCTCTCCCATGCCTTTATCGCTGTCCTTTCTAGCCCTGATCTCTTGCTATCCCCTGCTTTCCTTCAAAGCTCAGCTCAAATACCACCTTGAACATGAGACCTTTCCTGATCCCCACCCCACATACTAACACCCGTCATCCCCCAATTAGTTGCTATTTATTTTATATTTACATATAATTTAGATATACAAATGTGTGTCCCTCCATAAAATGTTACATTCTTTGAGGTCAGGAACTGTTTCATTTTTTGTCTTTGTACCATACATACACAGTACATGTAGACACTTTGAACAATCCTGGTACATAATGGGTGCTTAGTAGATGTTTATTAATTGATATTTTTTCTTAGCCATCTATGCCAATGAATTCTTCTGCACCCGAATAGCCCCTCATCCCCACTCCCCATGATTATTGCTACAACTTTCTAATTGCTTTCCCTGCATCCAGTCTTTTCATTCTCTCATCTAGCCTCTACACATTTGACAAATTGGTATTTCTAAAATGGCTATGATTGAATCCCTACCCCTTGATCCAAACTGTTCACTAGTTTCCCTATTGTTCTGAGGATAGAATACAAAATTTTCTGCCTGTCATTTAGAACCCTTTAAAAACCTGATTCCCACTTACCTTTGGGTTTTATTCCATATTAGTTCACTTCATGTAATCTCCATTCTAATCAAACTGGGCTGCTAGCTGTTCCTCATACAGGACATTCCATCTCCTACCCTGGAACTTTGCACAAGTGATTCACCACATCTGGAAAATACTCTTTCCTCACATCCACCTTTTGAAATCCCTAGTTTCCTTCAAAATACATTTCAAGTGTCTCTCTACAAGACCGTTCCAAAACTTCCATCCAAAACCCCATGAGTCTTGAAATTATTTCGGAAATGCTCATATTTACTTCCTTGTGTGCATATGGTAACTACCTCTTCCACTCCACCCCAATCCCAGTAAAATGCAAACCCTTTCACACTTAGTAGATGCTTATTAAACAATTCTTGAATTGACTGAATACATGAGAGCCATATGGTATAGTGTGAAGAGCTCTGGGTCTATAGGATCATGAAATTGAAACTAGAAGATATCTCCAAAGTCATCACATCCAATTCTCTCCTTTTATAAAGAAGGAACATGAGGATGAAAGGTGAAATGACTTTTCCAACAGAACTTCTGACTCCAAATCCTACACCTACCCACCCCCACCACCCTTCAATGTTTTCTGTAAGGAAGCCTGGATTTGAGTCTCAACTAAAATTTTCTAGCTTTCATGTCATGGAGTGATGTTGAAGAAAATTCTTTGCACCTTTTTAAGCTCTATATTGGACATCCCAAAAGTCAGTGCAGTTTTAAGCTCTATTAGTGCATAAACTCAGACTTTTGGGACGTCCTCCAAAAGTATTAAGCTACTATAAGGATGGAATTCTAGCTCTGTCATTTACTAGTTGTGTGATTTTAGGCCTGTCTCTTTACCTCCCTTATCTGGAAAATGTGAGGATTAGACTAGATCAGTGGTATCAGACTCCCTGTGGGCTGTATTTTGACTTAGAAAACCACAAATTAACATTATCTATGCTATATTTTATTTTTGTTAAATGTGTTAAGCATTTCTCACTTAAATTTTAATCTAGTTTCTGCTGTATTGAATGTTTTATAGGCCAGAAGAGGGCTTTGAATTTGACACCTCTGCACTAGACGGCCTTTAAGGTCCCTTTTAGCTCTAAATACATGATGCTATAAGGGCATTTATAAATACTTCCTCTCCCCTCTCCAAGTAACAAAAGGTAGAGTTCTGTTTGAGTCAGGCTAAGATTATTGTACCATCCCCGACGGCAGGTTTTTAAAAGCAATTTCATAAGAGTTAGGGGAATGGGGGAGGAGAGAAAAAATGAACCACAGTAGAAAATTTAGATTAGAGACTATTTGGGTCTGCAAATATAAACATATATGTATATATACATATACGATGAAATATTCTAATAGTCTAATATTAATAATAATCCCAAACATTTATTTGGAAAGGAGATGCTCCACTCACTTTTCAATATGAAGACTATCTCAGAGAAAGTGAAAGAACATTGGTTAGTTGAGATTATTCTGGAGACTGTGCCCTATATCCTACTACCTATTGAGATTACATGGGGAATAAAATGAGTGACAGGAAGAGGGCAGACATTAGATTTAAACTGGCACTAGATGTGCCTAAGCAAGCCACCTTTACCCATGTGAGAAATGATGTATGCACAAGCTCAGATATGCATATTTCTGGTATCACAGATAATAAAAGTTAGCATTTCAAGAACGCACTTTACAGTGACACCAAATGTCACCTCATTTGGCTCTCCTAGCAACTGTGAGAGGTAGCTACTATTATTATCCCCAATTTATGAATGAGGAAACTGAGGTTGAGAGAGGTTAAATAATTTACCCTAGCTCATACAGTTAGTAAAGGTCCTAAATAGAGTCCAGCACCTTCATTTTGCAGATAAGAAAACTGAGACCCAAACTTACCCAGGTTCACTCAGCAAGAAAGTAACTGCAGGTCTTCCTGACATTAAATCCAGAGACATATCCAATGTACCATGACAAGTTCTGGTGACTACCTGGGGTAATCTTACCCAAAATATTTCCAAATCAGGCTCTCATGAGTCTCCATTTACACCATATTGCAATTTTGCTTGTTATTGTCATTAAGTTGTTCAGTCATAACTCTTTGTGACCTAGGAGGGCATAGCATACCAATACTATCCGTGGGATTTTCTTGGTAAAAATACTTTTTTTTTGTTTGTCATTTCCTTCTTCAGTTCATTTTACAGATGAGAAAACTGAGGCAAGGTGGGTGAAGTGACTTACCCAGGGTCACACAATAAACAATATCTGAGGCCAGATTTGAACTAAAGTCTTTTTGACTCCAGACCTAGTACCCTATCCACTGAGCCACCTACCTTCCTAAGCAAATAAAGGGTAAGTGATTTTCCTAAGATTACATAGTTGGTGTCTGAGGCCATATTTGAACTGGAGTCTTTCTGATTCTAAGCTCAGAGTTCTTATATACTTTTATCCAAAAATTTTAGAAATCCTTAGAAAACTTGGAGTCCAATCCCCTCATTTGATAGAAAAGGAAATTGAGACTGAGTAAAGTCAAGTCTGTTGGCAAGGTCAAACAGTTTATCAGTATAATTTTACTACTCTCCCTAAAAGGGCAGAGCTCCCAGTAACATCAGTGATGTTCCATAAAACAAAAAGCAAAATAACCTAGGGACCCAAACTCACAGTGTAAGGACCTACTGGTAGTTAATAAACTTAGAAAAGCCTTTAAAATTCTTATTTTATTTATATAATTTATAAATTTATATATATTTGTATAATTTATAAAATATAAATTTATATTTGTATAATGTTTGCTCTATGTAGTTTTAGTTTGACAAAAATTTTAATATGCCCCAAAATAACATGAAATGAGTAAGAGAATAGATGAAGTCTCCCAGTAACTGGGTAACCCCACAGAGGCTCCATATATACTAAAATATTCACAGTAGCAAAACCCAGAAGGAAAGTAGAAGCTCATCACTTGGGGATTACCAGAAAAAAAAAATTCCATAGAACAGTATAATATCACAAGAAATAATGAATATAAGGAATTGAGAGAAACTTTCAAAGCTGTATATGAATCAATATAGAGAGAAGCAAGCAGAGCCTAGAGAACAATACATATAATAATTGTCATAATGTAAAAGAAAGCAACCTAGAAGGTATTACTCTTTATAATTTGCCATTCTGAGTTAGGAGACCTGGATTTGAGTTCCAGCACTGACATTTACTGTGGGCAAGTCAAGGTTTTAAAGAAGTTTTCTGTAAATCTTTAATGATCTATACACATACAAGTTACTATGACGATGGAATAAACCCACAATGAGGAAAGTGTATTATAGCTGAAATAGTGCTGGGTTTGGAGTTAGAGGGCTTGGGTTTGAAAGAGCCCAGGGCCTTCTGCTACAGAAACAGCAACAAAAAACAAAAGCCACAGGAGTAAGAACACTTCTCCTTCCCCTAGAGCGTGGGTGCTTCCCAATTGTCCCTAAAATTCATCATCTAGGATGGATTATGAAGTGTCTTGTCATTCCCCTCCCCCACCATGGCCACCAACACCAAGTGCTGACCAAGTGCACCAATAGGCAGATAAGCCCAAGAGGTGGCTTAGGAGTAGCAGCATTCTGTCTCTGTCATAAATATGTGTGTGTATCGGTATGTATGTATGTATGTATGTATGTATGTATGTATGTATGTATGTATATATATATATGGGGGTATAGTAATGGAAATGACAGTAAAGAAGCTGGCTTTCCATCTGTCTTGCTGGTACATCATAAGGACAACTGGGCCTTTCCATCTGATTTTGCAGCTAATATATCCTCTATTTGCTGTCTCTCCCAGTTAGGAGGAGAGCTCATTGAGGAGTAGAAACTGTCTTACTTTTTTATTTGTATCTTCAACATTTAGTACAGTGTTTTAACAAAGTGTTTAATAGATGCTTTTTCCTTCCCTCCTTTCCTCCTTCCTTCCTTCCTTCCTTCCTTCCTTCCTTCCTTCCTTCCTTCCTTCCTTCCTTCCTTCCTTTCTTCCTTCCTTCCTTCTTTCCTTTCTTCCTTCCTTCATAACCCATCTAACTGATCTCTTCACCTCAAGTCTCTTCCCCCTCCCATATATCTTCTACTAAACTGCCCAAGTGATTTTCCTTACATGTAATTCAGGCTATGTCACCCCTACTCAATAAACTCTAGTGGCTCCTATTGTCTTCAGAAGCAAATATGTCATCCTCTGTTTGGCACTGAGAACTCTTCATAACCTGACTCCTTCTTGCCCTGTCAATGTCTTTCGTGCCCACCTTGTACTCTTTAATCCAAATACACTGGCTTATTTGCTGTTTCTCACACACACAAAGCCCTTGATCTCCTGTTCTGGGCTTAGCACTGGCTATTCCCCCAGGCCTGGAGAGTGCTCCCTCCTCTTTGTCTTTTAGCTGCCTTTTCTTCTGTCAAGGTACAGCTGAAATTCCATAATCTTCAAAAAACCTTTATTGGCTTCCCTTAGCTGTTAGTGTCTTCTCCTGTAATATTACCTCCCATCTACTCTTATATGCTTCTAATTATTTACATGTTGTCTCTCATTAGAATGTAAGCTCCTTGAGGGCAGGGACTGCTTTTCCTTTACTTTGTATTCTTAGCACTTAGCACAGTGTTTTGCAAAGAGTGAACACTTGATCAATTTTTTTTTAAATTGATTGACTGATTGTGATCAACAGGATAACCATCATTCTAGAGGACTGGTAATAAAATAGCTCTTCTCTCAGTAAAAATAATGTGGACTTTCAGTCCTTTCTCAATCATTTCTGACTCTTTGTGACCCTATTTGAGGTTTTCTTGGCAAAGATACTGCAGTGGTTTGCCATTCCCTTCTCCAGCTTATTTTACAGATGGGGAAACTGAGGCAAACAGGGTTAAATGACTTGCACAGGATCACACAGCTAGCAAGTATCTGAGGTCAGATTTGAACTCAGCTAGATGAATCTTCCTGACTCCAGGCCTGGCACTCTATCCATTCCATGTAGAATGTGGTATACATATGCTGTTAGCCATAGTCAGTAAATTATTTTCCTTTGCTTAATTGTACTTTGTTACAAGGGAGGGTTTTATGTATGTGTATTGATGAGAGCCTTGGGAAATTACAGTAACATTAAAAGAAAGAATCAATAGAACATTGTGAAAAATGAATAAATGAAGGTCGTCGATATACCACCTGACTCTCGAATATCCCACCCCCTGACGCGGACTTTACACGAGTTTACACTGAGTGAAACAATGCCCCCTCCTATTCCATAGGTACACTACCCCCTTGTTAGAACGTCTTTTTCTCAGCTTATTCACCTGGGCTTTTCTAGGGTTTTTGAAAAGATAATAACAATCCACTGTGGCTATCCATCAAGCGCTTTGAACTGAAGGCTTTCCCCACCCCCTGAGGGTATCTTTAAAGCATTAAGGGCAGTATGGGCAGACCAGCCAATCAGAGTGACGAGTCTCTGCTGCTTGGCAAAGTAAAATTAATCTAAATCAAATACTTTCCACCTTGGCAATTTTAACTAATTCCCTCATGAAAGTACAAGAGAGATGTGAAACCCCTACAGTCAGTGTAAACCTCCTGGTAAGACGAGACAGGTAATACCTTTTAAGCTTGTTAATGTCTGAGCCTGCTGATTTCTACGACCGCCTCAAAGAATAGTTGAGTACTGCTCAACCTCTCATTACAAAGAAATGCACCTTTCCATGAGGGGAAACGGAAGATACTGCTGGGGTCAGCCTTTGTATGTTATGACTCGGATACCACAGTGAAAGCCTGTGAGGACACCGGTTAAACTGAGCCCCTGATTGTCAGTCGCTTCTGCTTCTCTCCCTTGGATCTCTCGCCAGAAGGCCTTGCCTCTGAATCATTCAAGCCTCAGATAAAAGATGTTTCCTCCCTGAGAAGACTGGTACACCCTTCTGCTATAGTTCTAGTGGGATTCATTATGAAGCCCATGTTGGGTCCCATTTGGGAAATGGTTTGGCACCATCTGTACGGTGTTCAATAAATAAGCTGACCAACCACTTCAGAATACTAGCACAGGGGTTCTTTATCTTTTTGGTGTGTGTCTTGGACTCTTTAAATAATTGGAGGAAATACTAAATTTCATTTACAGGTTATTGAAAATAAAGATACAGATAGAAATTACATATACGTATAAAATATGATGCATATATACATACAAATATGTATATGCATATATTGCATATGCCTCTACATGTATACATCTACATACATATATACATACACATATGTGTATTGTCACATATGTATATTTCCCTTGCAACTTCACAGATGCCCTAAAAGTCCATGAATCTTTTTAAAGAACTCTTGTTCTCACAGGGCGGCTAGGTGGCACAGTGCCTGGGAGTCTGAAGGATCTGAGTTCGAGTCCGGACTCAGACACTTAACACACACAAACACACACACACAAACTAGCTGTGTGACCTTGGGCAAGTTACTTAACCCCAAATGCCCATCAAAAAGGAACAAAAAAGAACTCAAAAATGAAATTTTGACTCTTCTGCCCTTCCTGGATAATAGTCACCTTGACTGAAGTGTCAGCTTATTTACTGAATACAGTGCAAGAGGTCCCAGCAGTATCTTTGGTACAGTGAGGACAAGTCAAAAAATGAAATAAATGTTCCTTCAAGTATTCCTTCCAAATTCAATCAAAAAAATTCCAAATTCTACAAAATTCAACTCTTTAATCACTGACTTTTTTTTCAATAAATAATCACGTACAAAGGATATAGTCCCTTAATTTGTAATTTAATAAGTCAAATGTAAGCTCCTCAAGGCCAGGGACTATTGCATCTCTTTCCATCTCTGTCTTAACACCTGGTACATTGCCTGACACATAGTAGGCATTTAGAAACTGCTTGTATTGAATTAAACTGAACCAATAGCACTTATAGAACTGAATTTGTCTTTTGAAGTTTCATGAGTCACAAAATAATAATAGCTTCCCCCGCCCCTTTTCTTTCACCAGTATGAGATCTAGGTGCTAGCCTAAATGGTCAAGTCAAATCCTCACTCATAGTATAAGTTGTCTGAACTGACTTCATTAACACACCCTTTGCCACGCTTCCATACCAAGGCTGAAACTGTATTTTAGTACTCTGTAGAAAAGATATTTTTTCTGCTGTTGTTTTTGTTGTGGTGCTTGAGAAGTGGTGTGTTTCCCTGTTCCAAAGGAAAAATAAGCACAGACACTTTAAAAATAAGAATACAGTGTTTGTGTGTTAAATGAAAAGGTATTATTAAGAACCTAGCAATTTATCACAGCAAACTCCCAGCTCTCAGAAGGATTTGGCAATGCAGGGACCCAAGGTGGCCAAGTCTCCCCCCTACCCCCACTCTTTTTACTCATCTTTTGTCAAATAAAGGGAGCCTAGCTTTGGAGAGGAAATAGCTAGGCTTTGGAAATAGTTGTGGAGCTTACTCTATTCTTTCATTTTAAAGGCTTTCCCTGTTATTTAATCCCATCCTTCCCTTCTCCTATGACACCCTTGATTAGCATGCTCTTCAAGCTGTTGAGAAAACAAACAGGGGCTATCAAAACACAAGCTATACTAAATTCCCTGGAGCTGAAATGGTGGGAGGATATATTTCTCTGCCCCCTGGTGGCTGATTGCAGAACAGACCTCTTGGCTGAGGTTGCCATCATGGGTTATGCTTCATCTGATGACCTTGGAGATAGTAGCAAGTGTCAAGATTTTGCCCTATTGCCCTATCTGTGGGATGGATGGAGATTATATGACTGGCCTGTCTGCGTCTCACTGAGGTTATTTGCTTTCCCAAGAAACTGTCAGCTTCAAAATACTCTTGGTCTCAGGCAAACTTAGACAGAATAGGTTTGGAGCAGGTGCCAAGATTTCATTTTCCCATGTGGGCCTGGTAGGATTTGCCAGGTAGGTCATAGGATGGGCTAAGTAGGTACTCGGTGAAAGCCATGGCTTTGGAGAGTAATCCAATATTCATTCAAATCTAGAGAATTATCTTGAAAATAAAATCTTCTGCTATTAGAGCCAGCATAAAGTAAATGAGAGCTCTTTCTTACTTCTTGCTGGGTTTGTAGCAGCAGTTTTAAAATAGCTGACTACCAAGGACATTTTGACATGATGATAAAAAAGTGCTCTTTATATAAATGGCATCTCTCTTCACTGAGCTGACATTCATTAGTCCTGAGACCTTTGGCTTTTATATTCCCAGTTCCCTATGCCTGGAATATCTTGCCTTCTCACTTCTATTCCTTACAATTCCAGGTTTTCTTCAAGACTGAGCTCAAGCATCACCCTCTTCAAGACCCCTTTCAAAACCCCCAGATGCTATTGCTTCCTTTTCATTCCTCTCCAAGGCTCTTTTCTATCTGTTATTTTGTATCTGCTACTTATACATGTGCATATTGTCTCCTCAATTAAAATGTAACCTCCTTGAAGTCAGAGATCTGCTTTTGACTTTCTGTAAGGTAACATCATCATCAACAATAACACTAATCTAACATTCATATAATGCTTTAAAATTTACAAAGTGCTTTGCAAAGAATATTTCATTTTATTCTTATAAAATCTTTGGGATGAGGTTATTATTATCACCATTTTACAGATGAGGAAACTGAGGCAGATGATTAAGGAACCTCTTAAGAGTCACACAGATAGCGAGTGTCTGGGGCCAGATTTGTACTGAGGTCTTCCTGATTCCATGGCCAGTGCTCTATAGACAGTATCTTTCATTCCTAGCACATAATCGGTGTTTAGTGATTGATTAGGCAAGTCTCTAAAACTTAGTTGGCTTCAGCTTCATGTGTAAAATGAAAGAGTTGGACTACATCAGAGAGTCTTAACTTTTCTTGTGTTATGGACTCTTTTGGATGCCTGGAGAAACTTCTGGACCCATTCTAAGAATAATGTTTTTAAGTATATATATAATAAAATACATAGGATTACAGAGGAAACCAATTATACTTAAAAACAATTACCACAATATTTAAAAAAAAAAAACAATTTCACAAAGTCCAGGTTAAGAACCCTTGAACTGGATGATACATGTCTTGAGTTCCTTAGAGTTCCAAATGACCGTGACCCTAAGTCAACATTGTCATTAAATCCATTCACCCCTAGTAAATATAAGGTACAACTTATTTCATGCCTTATACCTGGGGGGGGGGGAGCTAACTTCATCATCATTAGCTAACTTCCCCAAGATCACTTAGTAAATTAGTAACAGAACAGATAATAGGCATTATGATTTCTTATTCCTTGTCTTATATCCTTCTTTCTAGCCCATCCTCACCCTCCACATCAGTAATGAACCACTCCATTGCTTCCTAATGTGCCATATACCTCAGTCAACTTATCCTTCCAGGCTGCTGGAGGCACTGGGTCACCATGCCCCAATGCAATGTCGAAATGTCAAAATAATATCCCCATAACTATGACAACTGAGATGCTCAACACAAGGCACAGAAACATGTCCGTACTTTTGTCATGTTACACACAGATGTCATGATTTCCTGTTTCACCATTCAAAAAGGTCTGCCCGTCGTACATAGCACAGTAGCTAAAAGGGATCTTTATTCCCTCTGGCAATGTAGTTTACTGTATCTTTGTTGCCAATTCCAACTTTTTGTGAAGTGATTTATCTATTCATTAATCAATCAACAAATGCTTATTAAGTCCCTTCCATATGCCAGCCACTTCTTGGGTTACAAACAAAACAAATGAATCAATCCCTATGAGCAAGAAACACATGTTCTAAAGAAGACAATAAGGACATAGATAAGAATATACAGAAAAAATATCAAGGAACATACAAATAAAAAGGATTGAATTACAAGGTAGTTTGAGAGAGGTTTTTCTTGAAGGAAAATGGGGAACTCTGAGATGGAGGTGAGGAGGGAGTGTGTGTGCCAGGTATATGGAATGGGCATGCAGAGGCAGATGTGGGAGATGGAGTATCATATGTGAGGAAGAGAGAAAGCCAGACTGGCTGAATCAAAGTTTATGCAAGGTGGAACAATATATGAGGCTGGAAAAATATAGTAGGACCAAATCATTAAGGGCTTTAAATGCTTTTAAGGCATGCTGAAAGTTGTAAAATGCTATACAGAACTCTCAGTTTTTGTGCCTTGACACTCTCAATTCATTAAAGGCAGGGGTGAAGCAAAGAAGTTTGGGGGTACTTTGAGGAACAGAGATAAAAATAGGAAGCAGGTAGGACCAAGTCATGGTGTAGTACATGTGGAGAAAGAAGCACCGTCTGATATTAACTAAATATTCATCCTAACTAGATATCGTATGATACTGTGGAAAAAGTAATGAACTCAGAGTGTGGAACAAGGAATCATGGACCAGTGTTTACATCCAAATTCTGCCATATACTGCCTATGTCACTTGATCTCTCTGATCCTCAGCATTCTCATCTTTAAAATGGAGGAGTTGGACTAGACAGTCCCTTGTACTCTAAACCTATTATCCTATGATTCTTTAATAAAGAAAACACAGGAGACTTAGGAATGACACCTAGCTCTACTACTTACTTTTTGTGTAACCTTAGACAAGACAAAATTTCTCTAAGCTTTCACTTTTCTCATCCATAAAATAAGGATAACACGATATGATAAGGGCATGTTATGGACCTTAAAGTGCTATAAAATGTGTATTATTGCTCCTGTTATCACTGCCCATGTGGAATTGAGCAAGTTAATATTAATAATTACATTATAAAAATTTCATTAATTAATATTTAATATTAATTTAATCATTAAATTATTCTATCTAATTGTATATTTATATAGTATATATAAATTTTGTATAAATAAATTGTGCATAAATCATTAATGCTTAATATTAATAATTATATTATAATTAAATATTAACTAATCTTTATATAGTGCTTTAAAGTTTACAAAGCATTGTACAAATATTATCTCACTTTATCATCATGACAACCCTGGGAAGAAGGTGCTATTACTATATTTATTTTACAGATAAGGAAACTGAGATAGACAGGTTAAGTAACTTGCCTATAGTCACAAAGCTAGTAAGTGTCTAAGGCTGGATTTTGAACTCAGGTCTTTCTGACCTCAGGTTCAGCACTCTATCTGCTATGGCACATAGCTATCTTCAGTTTTTTAAGCCTCAGTATCTTCATTTGTAAAATGGGGGGAGTAATATTTTATCTTGCCTAGCTCTTGGAATTCTGGGATGAATCAATTGAAATAATGCATTCAAAAAGAGTTTTATGCTATACATAAGTGTAAGGATATCATTTTTCTTTTTTTTCTCCCTCTCTTACCTGCCATGAGGTGTGTCTCTGGGTCCCTAAGGACATAAATGATAACTAAAAACAGAGTTGTAACTCACAATTCTGGTGACTGGGCAGGCACAAAAGCTACCTACCTTCAACTCACATTTTAAAGACAGTTTCAGTTGAAGGTTACAAAGAAAAGCCAACTCTCAAGAGTGGAAACCCTAATTTGAAGGCCCTTTGATGAGAGGGGGAACAGGATCAGGCCAGGCAAGAAGGGTGGGGAAAGGTAAACTTTCAGATAGCCTCCTATGTTAACTAAGTATTATTGTTACCAATGATCATAGCTATAGACGGCCTCAGAGAAGTGCATTCAATTTCCTCCTCTAACATGTTGAATAAGTGACCCTTGGCAAGTCACTTAACATCTTGATTAAATTTTTAAGATTACAAGTTGCAAAAAGTATGGACATTTTAGTCACCTTCATTGCCCAATTCCAAATAGTTTTCCAAATGCTTAAACCATTTCACAGCTCCACCAACAATGAATTATTGTGCCCATCTTTGCAAAACCCCTGCCATATTGATTATTCCTCTTTTTTCATCTTTGACAAGTTGCTAGATATAAAGTAAAACCTCAGTTTTGTTTTGATGTTCATTTCTCTTATTTTTAGTGCTTAGGAATATTGTATTATATGGTCATTAATAGTTCCACTCTTGAGCAACATTTGTTCAAATTCTTTACTTATCTTTGAGGGGACATTACTTTTGGTCGAAGACATTTTTGTTATATATATATACATATATATATATTGGACATTGATCAAAGATATTTGATAAAAGGATTTTTCCAAGTTAATTTCTTCTCTTATTATCCTAGCAGAATTAAATTTGTTCATATAAGAACTTTTTTACATCATGTAATCAAAATTATCAGTTTCATGTTTTGTAATAATTTATATTCCTTCTTTGGTTTAGAATCCCATACATTGCTGTAAAAGGTACTTAATCTGATTCTCTTTCAATTGTTTTGGGGCTATGATCTTTTAACATTCAGATGCCATACCCATTTTGAATTTATTGTGCTATATAGTATAAGATATTGGTCTAACTTATGTTAAGAGAGATTTCCAGTTTTCCCTACAATTTTTACAATATAGGAAGTTTTTTTCATAGGCAATGTGTGTTTTGGAGTTATCAAATATTGGGTTGAGTTAGATTATTTCTAATTCCACCTCATTTAGTCTCCACTGATCTGCTTTTCTATTTTTAAACTATCATCGAATGATTTGAAGATAATTGCTTTATAATACAATCAGTAGTCCAAAAGTTCTACTGTCCTTTCATTTTTGATATTTAATATCTTTTTGCAATTTGCAATTTTAAAAATTGGAAAGTAATATTTCATCTGGAATAGACTTATGTCCATTACGGCTCCTGAACCAATGAAATCACAGGTCTGGTAAAATACACATGTATGTATGTATTTGCTAAACAGTTACTTATCACAGTCATTTCTACCTGCTGAAGGACTACAAGTGCTGATAGCACTCTCTCAAATTTCAGTTCCCTGAAGGAGAGTCCTAGTCACACTTACTTAGTTATGCTTCTGGCTAAGGAATTCTTCCTGTCTTCACCATCTTCCATTCATTATGACATTACTGCTTATTGTCATACAAAGAAGAAAACTTAAAATCTGTATTTGTTTAAGTCATGGCAGAAAATTATGGTATGAGAAAAATAGGAGCCAATATGATGTTATAGTTAAAAATAAGTAGAAAAGACCCTTTATTTTCCCTTTAAGAAGAGAAAAAGGGAGAGAGAGAGAGAGAAACAATAGGCTAAAAATATTGTAATTCAGTGATGTCCATGTAGATATAGCAAGTATTTATGCTACAGACTTCATGGAACTTCAACTAATGTTGAAAACAAGCTGATGGCACAAGCTTGTAACCATGGCAAAAGTTCTTGAAAATAGATCCATAATGGACTCAAGTCTATTCTAAATGAAATATTACTTGCCTGTTTTAATTGTATTCAAGGTGAGTCAGAAAGAACTTTATACTATTTAAAAGGATATTGAAGTGATCATTAAAAAATTCATAACATAAATATTTCAAGTCAAACCTAGTATCTCTTCTTAAGGAATTTTTGTTAATATTGAGTGAAACTGTGTGGTCTGACTTTGAATTGTTGTTACATAACTGGAAGAAGTACTTTTGGATTAAAAAAGATGTCATTATCATTACCATCATCATCATCATCATCATCATCATCATCACTACTGTCACAGGATCATAGAACCAGAAAGTTCCTTAAATACCACATGGTTGTCTAGCCCATTTAAATATGATAATACTGAAGCCCAAGAAAGTTAAGAGACCTGGTTAAGGTCACACAGAGAATAAAATGGCAGAGCTGGATCTTATCTTCTTTCCATGACACCTAATTATCTTTTTGTCGTTGTTCACATCACAGACATTCGTTCTTTTCATTATTGTTATTAGCATTATTGTTTTACTTCTGGGTTCTGAGAAGTTACAAATGGATGAAGTTAGCAAAATCTAATCTCCATATAAGTATTATTATATAACATTGAATAACAAAGTTAGTATTGAAAAACATTTTCCCTCTTAAGGAATTGTGGTAGCTTGACTTGCAAATAATCAGTTCCAACTCCTAATTTAGTATCTCCACTGATGCAGATTGGTATCTGCATGAAGGAAATTATCCATTAGACTATTAGTTCCCTAAAAGCAGGGACTGGATTTGTTTTTCTTGGTCTTTTTTATATCCTTAGTATTATGCACAATAGGTTTTGAATAAATATTCATTGATTTGACTTGACTTGAATGAATCAATTCAAGATACACTATTCTCAAAAGTTGCAAATCTAATAGGGGAATAGGGGAAAAAAGTGTCTAATGAATCATTCTGTAACTGGTGCCAACAAGGAGTTAAATTGAAAGAGCACCAGAGGGGCGGCCAGGTGGCTCAGCGAGTAAGAGTACCGGCTCCAGTGTTGGGACGACCTGGAGATCGAATCCCGGGCTCGGACACTCAGCACCACACCCAGAAATAACTGGCCGTGTAACCTTGAGCAAGTTACTTAACCCCGATTGCTTTAAAAAAAAAAAAAAAAAGAGCACCAGATAGCCAACTGTTAATGATTTATTAGGATAGGAATAAGAAGTAAGCTTAGAAATAACTCTCTTGACCCCTTGCCCAGCTATTTCTCAACGAGTACCTAGTTGGAGCCAAGGCAGCTAAGTCAACAGTACTTCTTTCGTTTCCATCTATAATGACCTATTTATTTCCAAAATTCAGAGACATCCCCCCGCCCAAAGATCCGGAAGAAGAAACCCTTCAAAGAGAGTCCTATTTTATCTGACTATGGATTTTGAGTAAGCAGCTTAATGGAAGACTTAGAACTGCATAATCTCAGAAGGCATCTGATTCAACCTCTATCTGAACAAGAATTCTCTCTATAAGCATTCTTCACATGTGTTCATGCATTCTACAGGAATGCATGTTCGTGATATATAAAAGTAATCCCAAATAAATTCCCATTCTAACTTTTGAGTAAGTGATTTTAAATCAGTCTGTATCTCATTTTGTTTGGTTTTAATGAAAGTCAAAATGAGGTCTGAATTAAATTTTTAATGTTGCTGAGTCCTCTTGTGAGACCTTTCTAAGCTACACCAGGTTCATAGCAGTTCTGGTGTAGTCATCTATTCAAATTCACAACTCTGAGCCCCCATTGATATATACCTTTATACTATACCAAGGTATGTGTCATATAAATTCAAAGCAAAAGACATTCAATGAAATAGAATAGAAAGTTCATAATAAGGAATTGACGTGAGCATTAAATGCTCACAGCATCCATTTCCAAATGACACCTACCTCCAGCATGCCTCCTAGAAATGCTAACCTCAGCTTCCAATTAACATTTCTGTTTTCCCAACTCAGCAGGAGGGATACACATCAGTTTATTCATGGGAAAATATTAAGGAAACTCACTGTAAAGGCAATCTTGTAGGCCTGGCTCCTTGGTATGGCAACTACAATGGCTATTGTAGATTTCTCAATCTACTTCTCTCTCTGCTGCAGTCATTAATCCTGACATGTTCTAGATGTAGCTGCAATGTTTTGTCTTGTCTCTCTTACTGGCTTGCTTGATGAGATTCCTTAGTCTTGTGTGCACTGGAGGCTTGTCTACCTAATCAGAGTTCACAATGGTTAATGTCACCATGCTATAAACCCTAAAACCCATGTATTTCCAGGAGGCATGTAGCAAAAAGATTTTCTTCCAATGAGTGAGGTCCTATTATTCCCAAACATTACAGAGAAAATAAGGTCTATGAACAAGAATGAAATGACCCTGTCATTATAGTTGATATAGGAAAATCCACATATAGCATTTTAATCAGCGTTCCTTTTACAGCCCTCTGCTTTAGCTACCAAGAAAATACTGAACAATACAATAGCAATAACTTCAGTTAACACACAGTTTTCTTGTAGGATCAAAGATCTAGAGCTGGAAGGGTACATTCTACATGTACACAAATAAATTCAGAAGAGGGAGAGAACATTTACAACAGTGACTAGTCCCATTTGGCAAATAGTCACACAGCAAGTCAGTGGCACAGTTGAAACAAAAACTCAGGTCTCTTGCCTGTATCACAACTGATCTGAGAAGCTTATGTAGTAAAATGTCCAAATTAATAGCATATTCATTAAACTGTCAAAATACATGAAACCTTTGCCTGACTACTCTTCTAAAGACAGCTTTTGTTTTCTTACCAACAAAAATATTGTTACCTATTCTAAGTTTTAATTAATTGCTCCAGGATTTCTAGTTGGACCAAACTAAGAAGGAGAGGAAATGGCTCTTTTCGAGCATTGATGATTAAAGATAATGAAATCTCTCCTCTTTTTGAGTCATTTACCAGGCATGATTGATAAAGTAATAGGTGAATTTTATTTTCAAAGCAACAATGGTGCAGGTGGAGAAAGAAAGAGGGTTGGAGAGGAAAATAAGACTATGGTATATCAGATAGTTAACTAAGACAGTCTGAAAATCAATATTAATCCTTCACTGGTGGCTGAAATTTTTAGACAACTTAAGCAGATAAATGGACCACAATGTCAGTCAGTAGTATTAGTCTATTCATTGGCTCACTCTTGCACTAAATGAGAACTGTTGTTGATTAAAAAATCTATTCCAGGGATGGCACCTCACATGTTAAGTAGTTCTCATCTTAAACCTTAACCCAATCCCTGGACAGAAAATGTTCCTCTCTTTACCTTTTCAGACTTTTCTTTCATTTTTTTAATTGTACAATCTCCCAAGACTAACTCACCTTCACTTGTGGATGGATTTCTTACCAGCTCTTCAAAACCCAAAGAAGTTAATTCCTTCCTTGGGGAAAAAGAATGGGCGAAAGAATGCCTTTAAAGTCATGAAAGCCAAATTGACTGAAACCTGAGCTGTTGCTAACTAGACCAAAAACCAGGTACTAGAGGGTTTTAGCCATGTTCATCTCTGGAACTTCCATGATGGAACCTCACTGGCATTATGGGGTAAACCTCAGCTGATTTGCTATTTCTAGCTGACCCCATCTATGTTCCATTTCACACCCTATCCCTTAGATATTTTCTTGACATTCTCACCAGTAGTAGCTTTACCATATGTTTTGCACCCTCTTTATTCTCTCCCACTCATTTCCCCTACACTTATGGAATCATAATCAAATCAACTCTTCCATTGTTCTGAGAACGAAAAATTTGCTTCTTTAAGGTCTTACTCATCATTGCTATAACTTTCCAGATGTGTGTGTGTTGTCTCTCCCATTAGAATGTAAGCTTCCTGAGTCTACCCACTGTCTTTATTATTGTATTTTTATCCCAAGAACTTAGCTTAGAGACTGGCCCATGGCTTTTAGTAATTTTTTTGTTTCTTCTTTCATTCTCTCCCTAAAGGTACTGTGTCTGAAACATAGTAAATACCTAATAAATGCTTGTTGTCTACCTACCTTCTGGTAAGAGATACAATGTGGTATGGAAATTGGAGGGCTGGTCTTGCTTGGAGTCACAAGGACTTGAGTTCAAACTTGTCTCTGAGCTGTCCTAGCTGGGTGACTATAAAGAAGTCACCCCA